>NW_026099572.1:49087789-49096775 GCF_025091365.1 Daktulosphaira vitifoliae | reverse complement strand
CATATACATTCATGGGCACAAAAAGTAATTTTATTGTGTGAATATCTTTTTTTATCCATCTTCTTACAGCTGGATAACCTCCTCGAAGATACGCTACAATAAAATCAGTGACAACTGCATAAACTTCACCTTCTGACCGTTTTACTATCATTTTAATGTACTCATTAATTGTGTCTGAAGTATACCATGATGTGGGCGATTTAAATGAAGGTGCATTATACTGATCAAGAGATTTTGTGTTCTGATCTTGCATTACTTCTGCAAGTGTAACCATATTTAAACATTTTTCATAAAATTAATAAAAGACTTTGTTGAACAGTTTACTATTATTTAGGTTTATTTAAGGTTTTGGAATATGAAATTAAACACGTATAATTACTTTTGTTTAAAACGTCCATGGACCCCCTTAATAACAAGCATCTGCAGAGGTTATATTAATTTAACACGTATTATAATTATTAATTATGTATAATAAATAATCTTTTTTTATTTTATTTTACATAAAATAAATAGATTAAATAACTAATTACCTTTTTCTTTCTCTGGTACTTTTATTACTTCAATAGTGGACAGAGCAAGTAAATTTACGTCATTCGGCGTATTTAAGGTCAAAGGATTCGAACTAACTTTTTGCTCTAAAATAATTTATGTTTTAAAATATTACATATTTGTTTCAAAAATCAAAACGTTTATTATAATATTTTTTAAAAATGAATTATATTTTAAAAGTTGTATACTTTTTATGACTTTTTCATCTTCTTCGGATGAATTTCTTTTTAAATTTGGTCGAGCAGTAGTATTAGAAGATATCTCAAAAAGTTGTTTTTTTATTTCGGATTTGCGTTCCAAATATTTCTTATGAAAACTCTTAACAGATCATAAAAATATATTTAATTATATGATAAATTTATTTAAGAAATCTGCTTTAAGTCCAAAAAATGGTTTAGGGTATACCCTAAAATCTTTATATTGAAATAAAGCATAATAAAATATACCTTTTCTAACAAATCAGCTGATATTAATAGCGGATTGTCTTTTGAAATTGTTATATATTTTTTTTTTGTTGATTTTAAAATTGCATTTTTATATTTTTCATTCGGAAAAAGTGTTCCGAATTCTCTTTGCTGCATCATATTCTAGGCAACCAAAGAGATATTTAAATAAACAAATAAACTATAATTAATATTATATTATTATCTTCGATAAAAATTTCCCATAAAAATCTAATAGAAAAAATAGCAGAATAATATTAAACATTATGTTACCGCATTTATATTAAAGGGGTTTATAGTTTATTTTATATTTTTGAATCAGNGGGGTTGATAGTTTATTTTATATTTTTGAATCAGACAAACCCCAATAACATAGCTAAATCGAATAAATATATTAATATAATTATAGTTACCAATTTTTCTGGAATAATTTTATCTTTTGTATTCGTTTTTCGATACGTGCGTTTTTTTGGAATAATGGAATTTTTTATAGGATAAATATTTTTATTAATAATTGCTGCAAATTGAATATAATTTTAATAATTATTAATTAAATAAACATTTTCGAAAAAGGTTTTTAATATTACAATAANTTTTAATATTAAAATAGTTAAATTAAAGTAAAGCGACTGAATTATTGTTATATATGAATAAGAGAACTTATTATTAATTTTTCTTATATTTTATATTAAAAAACTTTTTCTCTATTCGAAATAGTTAGTTTAATTATTAATCTTAATAGTGTTTACAGATAATTCTTCCATCTTTAGTTGACTTTTTTGATATTTGTCCTTTATTAGTATTATTTAATTCACAATTGGAATGCATGAAACGACGATTCCATATTTCTTCAACTCTGCGTATGACCTTATGTAAGTTTGATTCATTTGTTTGACCAAAAATATTTTTTTCACTTGCCATATCAATAACTAATTAAATAAATCTTAATAATTACACAAGACGATAGTTTATTTTTCATGGGAAAAAACGAAGTGAACTGAAATGTCGATAAAATCAACATTTACATCTAATTGTCAAGGATACTTAGTTGTAAAAATTCATTAAAAAAATGTATAAGCCAATTACAAATAAATTTAGTATAAGCAATACTTATTTATTTTAATTGTATTATTGGTCAAATAATATAATATTTTAAGAATAATACAGAGAATTATCAAAAAAAAAAAAAATATATATATATATATTAAAGATATTTTGAAGAAAAACCTTTTGTATTTGTTTGTTTATTTATTACATTAGTTTACAAATGATAGAGATTTTTTTATGAAAGTTCAAGTGGAATAAATTTGATATCGGTTAACAGAATATTTATGCATATAAAATTTAATCTGTATGAAATAAAATATCAACGTTTGGATTTATTCTCTTGCAACTATTAAAAATTTTGCCCATGTGAAATTGCTATTTCCATTTAGTTATTTACAAAAAATATCATGCCATGCGATTATAAACAACATAAAAATTTATTAAGTTGAATATATAATATAGTTTAACAATTTAATTAATAATTGAATTAATGACATAATAATTCTGATAAAAGAAAATAACAGGAGATTTGAATTAATTTTAACGACTTTAACAAATCGAAAATAACTTTAGGGTTTAACTACCTTATAGGTTTAATTATTATTTGCATTTTTAATGTTATTATTATTATTTATTTTTTTTTAGACAATAACGGCTATCTTTGTAACTTCAATATATATCAAGAAAATGATAAATTATCCAAGAAAATCAAGGAAGTTTTAGAGAAATATTAAGATATAGAGCCCAAGGAGATGACCGTTTAAAATCATTTTTGGAAGCTGAAGAAACAATAAAATATACAAGTGAAACACTTCAAAATGAAATAATTGAATCCTACAATAAAATTATTTT
This sequence comes from Daktulosphaira vitifoliae, assembly GCF_025091365.1. NCBI lineage: Eukaryota > Metazoa > Arthropoda > Insecta > Hemiptera > Phylloxeridae > Daktulosphaira > Daktulosphaira vitifoliae. The sequence goes on along the minus strand of NW_026099572.1, from coordinate 49,093,884 downwards.
AAATAAAATCGTAACAAACATAAATGCCCAAAGATGTTTCAAAATACTTGCTGATGAAACGGCCGACATTGGTGGAAGCGAACAAGTAACTTTGTGTGTTCGATATTTAGATGTTGAAAATATGATTATCAAGGAAGAATTCTTCAGTTTGTGCCTACAACAGATACTACTGGAAAAGGTTTATATATTATTATTCAAAGTTTACATTCATTTGGTGTAAAAACAAAATAACTTAGAGGACAGTGTTACGATGGATGTGCTTCTATGTCTGGTCAATTTAACGGAGCTCAATCTCTTATTTACCAAAGTCATCCGCTTGCGTCGTTTATTCATTGTGCTGTTCATGTTTTAAACCTTGCTAATTCTTATTCATCTTCTATACAAGAAACATGAAATTGATTAGGTACACCATCTAAAGTTAGAGATTTTTTCATATACCCAAAACGAAAAGATGTGTTGAAAAGTCAAATCGAAGAAAGTCAAAAATGTATAACTAAAAAATAATTAAAACCATTATGTGCGCTTAAATGAGTTGAACGTTTTTATGCTGTCAATGATTTTCTTGAGCTTTTTGTGTACCTAATTGAATCGTTATTTATAATTTCGAAGTGGAATGACACTGAAACATCATCAAAAGCAAGTAATTTACGAACATCAATACTGAAAGGAGATTTTATTATTTGTTTACTTATTATAAATAAAGTATTTAGTTATGAGTTACTTTGTTTAAAACAACTTCAAAGAAATTAGCAGGTGTACCATTGTTATTATCAATGGTAGTAAGGCACATTGTTGTGAGTTTATAAATACACTAACTATCAATACAGAAAGTATATCTATGATAGTCATAATTGATAATAAACAATCCGTGACTGCGACATTGATATCATATAAACCATTTAGCTACCTGTATTTGTAATCATATCATCATGTGTATTATACATGTATATTAACTCAAAAATTTGAAACTTTAAATGTTTATATCTAATAAACTAATAAAGTTATATTAAAAATTCAAATGCCATTTACTATTTAATTAAAAATCCAAACATTTTATTATATTCAAAATATGTGTTCCCATTTAAAAGACAAAAAGACAAAGTTGACACCCTTACAAGGCATAAGGGATGAACATAAAAAGTTTTAAATAATTTAAGAATAATGTGTAACTAAAGAAAACTAAAAATAATGTGTAAACTATATTTATTCTACAAGTAAAGGAGTGGGTTATGATAAAAAAATCACTCTGTATACTGTAATATAGTTTATCATTTGTAGAACTGGAAGTAAAATATTTTTATAATGTTTGGTTTAATTGTAATTTCCTGATCTATTGTTACTAGACCAGGAATTAAATATTTATAAACATTTTTGAAAATGATAGTATTATTAATTTTGCAAAAAGAAGAAAAACAAAATGTTTTAGTATATAAGACGAAATGGAATGAATCGTAGAGGAGAGAGGACCTCGGGAGCACCGAAGGTAATCTCTTTTCGCGCGGTACGTTTACGACATTAAGTTTTCATTTTGAGTATTGTTTTAAGTGTTTGTGTTCAACTGCAATTTTTATAATTATATCATTGATACCAATATCAAAATTCAACAAATCTAGACTAATCAAACATTCTTTAAATTTTTAAAAATTGATACATCTGGACCAGTTGTACATAAATTAAGTTTAACCTAGAAAACATTTTTTAGTACTAATTCCAAAATATGTCTACGACATGGTAAATACAACACATTACGCTATAAGAGTTGTTTAAGCAATATACAAGCGTCATTTAAGCGACCTGTATTAGAAGCTGTTGTGTCACAACACAAGGCCTGTATTTTATTTTTTACATCCCTAACTTGTAATAAAACAAAAATTGCATTTACCTGATTCTTGCATTGATCTAATGCAGAAAGTAATTTAGGAGTCATAAAAGTTATAAACCCTCGTGTTTTTGAAGAATATGATGAACCAGACAAATCATCTTCTGTTTCATATTCTGAGGAACTAAACAAATTTAACTCAACAACATTATCTAAACAAAAAATGATAAATGATTGTTATTTATAAGTTTTCTTTATTACCTCGCCAGAAAACACGTAAAACAATTTTACTTTTCTATAAAACTAATAGAAAATTAAATTTCAAATAACTTTTACATGAAAATTTTTTTTATAACTTGAACGGTTCATCGTATATACTTAAATTGCCAAAATATATGAATTTTACTGGTAAACATAATATTTATGGAACTTTTGACTTTTAGGAGGTAAATATTTGACTTATGAGTTTTTTGCTAATAACCTTTTTTATGTAAAATAATTATATGTATAATTTCTTTCTTATAAACTTTTACGTAAAAATCATATATTTTGAGATAAAGCACAATAACTGAAAAACTACCCTTTTGGTCGAATTTTCAACCCTCTTGCGGCACGTGTTAACGTCAACCTATCGGGACCAAATTTTGCATAGTTTATTTTTACATGTATTAGAACAATTTTTTGGTGCGCGTAAATCGAATTTTGAAAATTTTTATTTTAAGGACCACCCTAATATATATATATATATATATATTAATATTAGCAGCGGCGATAAGAATATATAATCTTCGCATAATATCGCGGCATTTTCGCTGGCATCGATGACGCGATGTCCGGCGTGTCCTCGGGCGTCAAAAGGTTAGCAGCGTTGATGACGACGGTGCGCGAGTGAGGATTGGTTTGTTGACGTTGTCACTTTGACAACGGGAAGAAGACTACAGTATCATTAGCGGCGGGTCGTCGTCGGCCGTGCGGCATTTGCTGGACTTTGCACCGCGACGTATAACGCGCAGTGTTGGTCAGTCAAATACTCATAAAATAGGGCGACGGCTGATAAAGGTGGCCTGAGTCGTGGGGCATCGCGTATAACAAAACGACGCGGAGCCGTGTCAATCACAATAAAAATTTGTTATACATATATATAATTGATGACACGCACGCGTATACGGGTACGAAAAGCAAAAATAAAAATATACAGGAAAATATTGTTGGTTGCGAGTGGTAAGTGGTGTGGGGTGAATGGCGTTAGGACAGTCTAGTCTCAAGGTCATACACGACAGGACACGCGACATAATAACACGTGCCGTGTGGAGTTACAAACTTACAGCAAACAACAAACATACATGTGAAACTAATATAAGTTAATATTCATATTTTAGATCTATTTTATGTCTCCTAGATACTTGATGTTGAGAAAAATGACGTCATTTGTTTTTTTTTTTACAAATGAGGAGCTGCTTTTATTTGCAGAGCACTTTAAGAATTTTTTTATTTTTGTGTGTACTTAAAAATAGGCCACCTAGTCACAAATTGTTTATGTCGTTATGTATAAAAATGATTATATCACCTCGTGGTTTATTAACCACAATTATGATGATTGAAAATGAAAGTGGTTCATATGTAAAACATACCGTGTCTAGATTAGGGAACAGGGAAAAATACACGCGATTACTTAAGCCACTCGCGCAATAAAATAAATATTACAGTTAAAATGAATAAGGAAATTCAATTTAATTGTTAAAAAAGAAAATTAGGATAAACATGGACAAAAATATGAATGTATCAAAAACCATGTCTATAAAGAAAGGCAACAAATATGAACTAAAATATTTAAACAAAATCATGTAATATAACAAACATCCCGGACGGTATTCGAACACTGTCGAATAAGTGCGAATTGTGGCGCGTATGACTGAATTAGAAAAATCGCTGTCTCGTATGTCTATGGAACAGCGACAGATTTTTAAAATGCCCTGGCGTCAAAATAATGCCGCCGTCCCCACACGTGTGTAATATTATATTATCATTATCAATATTAGGATGTTATCTTTTGTACATCTGTGTCACATAGTATGAATTCATATTATTAATAATCACCAAAACAGGGTTCCCTTCTCTAAAACACAAAAAACCAGTTAACTAGGGTATACAATTTGATTATTGTACAGATCTAAAGAAACGCGTACGTATAAATTCACAATTAAGTCCAGTCAATCTCATTGAACAACTAATTAAGATCTACAACTTCTAAGATCACACTACTCCACACTGGTCTACTATAAAAACCCATTTTTTCCGAAAAAATCAGTTCTTCCTAATTATAAAATACACAAAGTCTGCGATACTCTATTTAAGATTCTCACTCTCTAGGAATTTTTTTTTTCAAATTTAATTTAAAAATGTTTTTTCAAATTAAGCAGAGCTTAGAATAAATTTAAAGTGAATTTTATTTTAGTAAATCTTTTATTTTAAATTTATTTGTTCATTGAGTAATGTTCTATTTTTTTCTTATTATGCAAATAAATGTCAATTAATATCTTAAGCCTCAAACATTTAAAAATTATTTTGTTTTAATAATAAATCCAACCCAACTTTAAATGTTTTTTCAATAGTAAAAATGTATAATGAGCTTTTCTTATAGGGTCGCTAGTCTCCGAGCTTAACGTCTTTGTTCTAACGAACATCGCGCCGGCAGACAGCACAGAGAAACTTACGAATATATATTTTAGTATTTTATTTTTATTTTGGTGATTGTTGTGCTGCATCCTTTTCAGGGCGTTAGGACCGAGATACATTGGGCCACCACAATACTGCATTGATAAAATTCTTACATAGATATAAATATTTTTGAATCTTGTTTTGGCCGGGTCAGAGGAAAATTTAAGAAATATTGGTGTCGATCTCTCAATAAAATATATTCTCACAAAAAAATTAACTTATTTAATAGAAATGTAATGAGGAAATATATTATATTTATAATTAAAATATAGAGTGTTTTGAATATTTTACGTATGAAAATCAGTCATAAATTTTGTGTGACCACCTCGTATTATTAAATATTAATCGTTTATCTAATCAGTCATTCTGGCTATATATCGTGTGAAACACAAGTGTTTCACAAAATCGTGGCACCTCGCAACGCGCAGCCAGCGGCCTGAAAGCGGTCAGGCAACACGGGCGAGGACGCACCGTTGTCTCCGTATAGATAATGCGGCGAAAGACATTGGCATCACCAATACCCAACCAATCATCTGTCACCCGAAACGACAATCGACTAGAAAGGAATTAGTCCGCCCCTTAGCCTAAAACAGATCAAAACAGGATGTTTTAAACGAAGTCTCGTTTAAAGCGCACTTTGCTGTTACACAATATTTACCTGGTAAAAATATGTCAACCCAACGATCTTGGCACTCTTTCGGCACCGCGCCCTTCTTATCGGAATTGAGGACACGCCGCAGTAAATTCGGAAGTAATTAGCGTATCGGAGATCAGTCATGTAGTCGACATGACCGACAATAGTGCGAGTCAGGTGTCCAAAGTTTTTTCAGACACAATTGGGGGGGGGGATATTAGTCGATCCGGCAAGTTCACTAATGGCAGTTAATGCTGTCTGCGAACAACTCGGTATTGCGGTTAAGAATCAGCCGCTCCCCGTTCGAACCGTAAGCCATCCGAGTAACCTTTAACGAAAATGCACGCGCAAAATTATTACTTCAGCAGTCGAGTTAGAATTGGAAACTGGCTTCGTCACAGCTTTACTCGAACAAACTGTTGTGTACTACGACAACAATCGGTACAAAGTATTTTTTGCTGTGAAAGTTTTAAAATTTTTCATGTTTTTAACGTGGAATATCCTGTAGAATGTGCGGATGAGTTGCTCATCCAGCAATATTTCTCAATAAAACCACAAAATATTATAAGACAAGTGTTCTAATAAATTATTATATGTGAACATTAATTTGTAAATATTATTTCCATCTTATCAGTTATTTTTTTGTGGATTCATTTAAGTTTGTATTCCAATTTTTTTGTTTGTTTATATGAAATTATTCCAGTAATAGTAGTGTATTTTACTAATTGGCTACTTAAGTCGATTTAAAAACATTGATTTAAATTTAACTATTGTTTATAATTCATATTTTCATCAATTATACTATCTATTAGCTTCGATGCGAAGCTGAGAAGGTATTGGTTTTACTATGATGTGTTTTTTTTTTTTTTTTTTTTTTTTTTTTTTTTTTTTTTTTTTTTTTTTTTTTTCTTTTTTTTTTTTTTT
>NW_026099572.1:49064984-49086844 GCF_025091365.1 Daktulosphaira vitifoliae | reverse complement strand
ACACAATTTTTTTATGAGAAATAATATTTTTTAATAAACCCTTTTTCATTCGACATACTTTATCTTAATCGAGATATTAAGGAACCAGCAAATCAAGTAGCTTTTGGAATAAAACACCAATTTTTTTAAAATTAAACACTATCTAAAGATTTGCATCGAAGCGTTTATTTTTGATAGTGATTTTAATCACTGTCAGATATCATTATACTTGATCCAACTATACCACGTCACAACTGTGCCGCGACCCCCCTGTGCTGGGTTTTTTTTACGTTGGGTTTATAAAAAATAATTTTTTCAACCATACTGCTATTAATATTTAAACAAAATTTATTATCAAAAATTAATAATTTTTTATTTTATTAGGTTTAATAATGTGATATTATTTGACTTGATAATTTGAACAATATTTTATTTGATTTATTATAATATTTGTGAAAATTACTTTTTATATGTTTGCTATGCTTTAGTTACTTATTATCGTTTTATATTTACTTTTTACGTTATACGTGTTACATATTATGAATTAAATTTAATTTAAAATTTTTATCTAATATGAACAATATATACCGTGTAACTGTTATTATTAAACATATACTAATAAAAATATACTAAAAACAAAAGTATTTATTATTACAATAACTTAAAAAAACAATGAAGAGTTGTTTATTAGACTATAGTCCAATAAAATTAATGTATTCATTTGATATAACAAAATATATTTTGTAGATTTAAAACATAAGTTTTTTATATGTAACAATGTATTGGGATGGAAAGATTTTACCAACTTTAAATGTAAGGGACTCGGACATTGGTTACCAATTGTGATAACTAGTGAAAATTTAGATTATTAATTAGTATACCGAAACTAAAAAAGTCGAGGGGTATGAATAAGCTAATGCTGATTATTGTGCGTTAGACGATTGGGGCTTATTAAATATGGTCCAAGCTATATGCTGTGATAATACCGCATCTAATATAGGACGTTTAAAAGGTTGGTGTTTTTTTTTGTTCTAAAAAAATAATAGAGCAAAACATTAAAGAAAGATTTATTGTTTATATCAACACCACCGCATCTATGAACTGATTTTACGCGGTGTTTTCGAAACAAAACTACTTTAGATAACATCATGATATCCTCATGTTTAAAAACTTTAAAAAAATTGGAATAACATTGATGTTTCTAACACGACCTGTGGAATAGCTGATGTCGAATATTTTGCACTTGAAATTTTTCGAAATGATGTTTTCTAGTTTTCTCGGGAAATGTTGCGAATAAAACATTTTAGAGACGATTATAAATAATTGCTAGAGTTATCTATAATTTTATTTAATGGTTACTCAAATAAAAAAATAAAAATACACTCTCCTGGAGCCATACACTATGGATAAACGGAACAATATATTGCTTAGATTTATTAAAAAAAAATTAATAAAAAAATGTTTGATATCTATATTTTTATGAGTAATTGATTTTTTTTTTTTTTTAACTGTAGCCACTTTTTTGTCGAAGAGCAGTATGTAATTTTTTTAACGATTTAATATTAATACTTATGATTTTTATTTACACGGAAAAATAATTGTATGCTCACTTAAAGTACTAAATGACTCGGTTGAGAGAGCATATTGGAAAATTTTTATGGTAGTTTAACAGTATACGATTAAAAATCTGAGTTACATTAAAGCTGTGTCCAATAGCGTAGATAATTATATCCTAAGTACAAAAAAGAAACATTAAAATATAATTCTAATATATATTTTTGTTATAATATGGGAATTATTTTGAATTAAACATTTTATATTTTATGTAGCAATTCATTAATTTATACAATAATATTGAAAAATAAGTATACTTTAAGCCAATCAAATACATCATTGTAATAATGCATACATGTAATGTAAAATACATTTAAATTTAATAATAAAACTCCTATATTTAGTAAAAATCGTTATATGATCGAGCTATCTCAGCTATAGCAATAAAATGGTCGGTTCAATGAAATTTTTACTAATTACTTTTATTTAGAAAAATTTAATTTTAAACAAATTTTGTATGAAATATTAGGTTGTATCACATATGGTTCGTCAGATATGATAAAAAAATTGTAAATATGCCAATTTCGAAAATTTTACGAATTGTTATGTATTTTGACATTTTCCTGTAAAACTAATAGATTTAAAAGAAAAAACTGTTAGAATTTAATTTATACAAAATAATATTATTTACAATTTAGTTTCTATAATTTTTTTGTGAGAGCGATAATTTACAAGTTAATTGATAAAAACTAAAAAACTATTCTTTATGGCCAATTTTCAACCCCGAGTCGAAACGGGTTAAACTTATCCGGTCGGCCTGAAATTTTTTGTAGGCACTTTTTATATGTATTAATTTGTTAGGTAAGCCCGAAGAATTTCCAAAATAAGGGACAATCTAATGGACATACCGCCACGTTTAGCGCCAAATCGCTGAATTAGAAGTTCGGTCTTTAGCGGTTATTTTAAACGATCTGTATTGAAACGCAGCACTTGCCCATGAATTTCTGATCGAACAGAAAGTTACACGAAACTAACCGGCAGGAGCAATACACTTAGGCGCTAAAAAACGTACAACCGCTTGTTGGAAATAGGGCACACAACATAAGACTCGCAAATACGCGCGTTATCAACGCAGACAAAATGTAATTACGCTGCGGTTTTTTACGACGTGGTTGTGTCGCACAATGTTAATCGAACACGAAATTCTGTTGATAGACTCGACTCGCTAAAACCACACCACTACCCAATGCATAAGCAGAAGATAATCGATATTATGGTAAACGACCTAGAGGCACGAGAGCTAATAGAACCGAGTGTATCGCCTTGGTCAGCACCTTAATGTCCAACAAGATTTTACGTTCTTGGAAGATGGACTTTTTGCTTAGACTACATATGATTAAACAGAGTACGCATACGCCTAAATAATAATCTAATAATAAATAATAATCTAAACGACATGATTATAAAATATTTTAATCATGATGAGGCGAAAATGTACACTACTCTCGACTTAAAATCGGATTATTGGCAATACTCATTAACCCCTAATTGCATGATTTATTTTTATTTTAAATTTCATGTTTCTTCTGTGTAGATTTTATATTTAAAAATAACAAAAAAATTCTATGTCTAAATTTAAGTGTTAAATTGAATTCAAAATAATATTTGTATATGCACAGCGAGTTATTTTTTTTGTCAGTATTAATATTTTCCCACAAATACTTAAGATATTATTTTATATAATTCATACTATTAATTATATATTTCAATTATTCAAGCAAAAAAATAGTATTCCCTTGTTTTAAATTAAAATCAATTTTTTTTATTTTTACACGAACAGCAAATGTAAGTAAACGTATATTTTATGTTTGTCCCATATACCGAATAATATATGGAATGCTAATTTATTTGAACAGTACTATTAGTTTAAAATGTAGAATAATCGTCAACATCATGTTGATTACTCAAAAGTATTTACGACACGACATAATTACTGCAGTATGGCTCATAAATTAGTTATTTATACCTGCATGCTATAAATATTCAATAATACAAGTATACAAGCAATATAATAATTTTATAATTTATTAACTGTTAAAAAATAATAATAACCTAATTTTTATTTAATTTTTCATATTAATCAAATATATAACTAGGGCGCGAAATTATATGCATTGATAACTTTGTTTTAGCCACTTTGAAGGGTCCTAAGTTTGTGCAACTTTGTCCTGAGATTACATAGTAGCGTAAAAATATTATTCGTCTTGGGGGATTACCTCACTTTCACCCCGACACTGTAACCTCGATAACAAATTATTACTAAGTTTTAAAGTCAAACTTAAAAAATGTCTGCTGACTGATGGTGTTTTTGGAATAACTTAACAAAATGTATAGATGCATATCAATCTGCACTCTACATATAACACATTATAACTAACAATTCAAAAAGTATGTCTTTTTTATCAAATCGAATTTATTGAGTCATAAAATCTTCAACATAAATTATCAGTAATACGTATAATATGAGGTTTTTTCGAGATAATATGTATTTAAAATTTTTTTATAAATCAACACAATATTATTTCATGATTTATTAAATTATCATGACATTATTACCATTCTAAAATTATTGGAAAAACTATCTAACAAAATATATGTTTCATTAAGCGAATAAAAAACTAAAAATAATAATAAATATGAACAAAAATAGCAGATATTTAAGTGTATGATAAATAGATAATTTAATTTAACACACCATTAAAATAAATATTACATTTTTTTTAGAAATTATTCTTTATGATATCACTTTTTAGTTGATATAATAAATAATGATTTTTTAATAAAACTAAATCTGTTATAAACTATAAATTATATTATTCTTTACTTTATTTTTATTCTGTCAGAAAATATTGACAATTGTGTAAAAAAATTATTTCAAAAAAAAAATAACATATACAACAATGTATAAGAATAGACCTAACATTCTCGATTTAATATTAAACATATAATAAGTCTCCATTTATCATTAGCAAGCTACTTTTAAAATCTACCCTCAGAAATGATATTATCTTATCATAAACTTGATAATTACAATAGTATATAATAATAAATTACATTTTAATCTATAGGGTTAGTATACTTAATAAGTCACAATGTATATAGAACATTCAATCGTAAAGAAACAAGTATCTATTGTTCCCATTGTTTGTAACAATTGACCTGTTTTCTTACTTTTTGATAAACCTTTATAATTTTTTACATTATAAATGAATAATCAAATATATTTAATTATTCATTACAAATTTACTTAACTTTTATATTCTTACAAAAACTACAACATTTTTTATTTAAGAGACTGATTACTCATAGAAAATCAATCACCGGAACGTTTTTTTAGCTTCGATGCGAAGCTGAGAAGGTATTAATTTTACTATGATGTGTTTTTTTATTTTTATTTTTTTTGTGTCTGTGAACACTCAATCTCAGCTCTCGCTGGACCGATTTTGATGAACAATATGTCAAAAGATCACAAATCGTATCTAGTCGAAGACATTACCCTCAAAAATTGAAAAAAATTCCCTCGTTCCCCGTAAACGGGGGAAATCCCCCAAAAAATTACAAATTTAAAAATCGCTAATTTTCGATATTTTTTCAATTTTTTTTACTTAAAATTGCCATAACTTTTTTAAAAATGACCGAATCAATATAATTTTTTTTTTTATAGATACCTTAGATAATTACCTATCATTTTATATATTTTTGTGAACATTTGACCCTTTAACAGCCCAAAGGATGGGGTTTCAAAATGGTAACTTTTTTACAAAAAATTAACTTTTTCAACTTAACTTTTGAAAATGTTCCGGAAAGACTGACAATTTTATATATACCTTAAATTAAAGCTAATGTAATATACTTTAATTTGAAAAAAAAAAATTTGACCTCTGGACTTGTCTTCATGGTGAAAATGACTACCGTATGCAAAAATATGCTATTTTTGTGAAAAAATTCTTGATATTATATTTTACATTTTTTAACATTATGTTGCTATAACTTTTTAAAAAATGCATGAATCAACTTTATTCTTTAATGATAAATACTTTATATATACTTCTTTCATTCGACATACTTTTTTTTAAAATCGGACCATTTCCCTTTATACAGGGGGGGTGCAAACCTTTTAAAATGCGTATAGAAAGTAGAACTTTTTCAACTTAACTTTTGAAAATGTTCCGGAAAGACTGACACTTTTATATATATCTTAAATTAAAGCTTATGTAATATACTTTAATTTGAAAAAAAAAAATTTGACCTCTGGACTTGTCTTCGTGGTGAAAACGGACATCAAAGTTAAAGAAAAACGTACGATTTCCGTGAAAAAAATCTCGATTTTATATGTTATATTATTTAATTTATATTTTATATAACTTTTGGAAAAATGTATGGATCTATATTATTATTTTTTTATAATAAATATTGATATACCCCTTTCATCTGGCACGCTTTTTTTGTAAATCGGATCATACCCCTTTAACAAGGGGGGTCAAAACTTTAAACATGCGTATTGTTACTACGATATTTTCAATTTAATTTTTGAAAGTATTCCGGAAATACTGACACTTTTAAATATATCTTAAATTAAAGCTTATGTAATATACTTTAATGTGAAAAAAAAAAATTTGACCTCTGGATTTGTCTTCATGGTAAAAATGACTACCGTATGCAAAAATATGCTATTTTTGTGTTAAAATTCTGGGTTTTGTATTTTATTTTATTTTAAAATACCTGACAAGGGGAGTACAGATTTTCATAAATATTATATAAATTAAAATTGATATAGTATAGATAGTTAAACTTATTTAAATATGTTTGTTTCTTTTAAGTCGAGAAAAATAACTTTGAAATTTGAACTAGCTTAAATAGCCAATTTTTCAACCGCCGGAAGCAACGTACGGTTGCCGAGTTGGTAAAATTTATGTTTTACACGCTTGGGGTACGAGGTTCCAACCCGCATATGGCAATGAATTTTTTGCATTTTTTCTTAATTCTTTTTAAGTTAGTATAAATTTTAACTCGTTTGATTTTTATCACATTTAGATTCAATAACTTCAATAAAGATCAAGGATCCCATCACTTTAGTCGCCCCTTGCAAGAAGAAATTTCTTATTCGTATTAAAATTATTTTACTATATTTTAAGTTTTCGCTTCGATGCAAAGCCGAGAAGATATTTTTTTGTGACTATCATTTATTTTCTCTGCTCTAACTTGACCTACTTTTTTCAACAATACGTCAAATTACTACAATTCGTATCTAGTTGAAGATATTACTCTCAAAAATTGAAAAAAAAATTCTAATTTATCAATTAAACAGTTAGTTATTACATCGTCTCCATAAAGACAATTAAAATCATTAATTTCTAATGTTTTCAAAATATTTATTAACGAATGAAGTTTGATATGATAGGTTTCAACTACAAAATTAAATCATTTTACTTTGTAATTTAATAATTTTTTTACTCTATTTGTGTGTGCTACTACTAGACTATAATATTACAATTTTTTTTTGTAACATGTTGCTATATAAATCATTTCTAAAAAAAATGATTGTTTTTTCTCCTGAATTAACAATTGATTTTTACAAATATAATCAAATTTTATAATACACTCAATTGAGTAAATCTTTTTAACAACTTTGTTTTGATTGGTACATTTAGTTAAAGTAAATCATTAAAATTAATTAAGTTCTCAATATTTCAATTATAGAATCTTTTCAACAAACAACAAAAGTTCCTAGGAAATTATTACTATTACTTCTATTTAAGTTATCTATTACCATAAAAATGCAAAAAAATATTGAGCTTTTCTGATAAATTTACAATAAATAGTAATTATAAAACTTTCTGACTGCATATTGATCTTAACGATACAATTTTTTTAATTGTCATAAAATTTTCTATTTAATTATGTCAATGTCAAACTTACCAATTGAGCTAAAAGTTATGGTAAAATAAATTTTTTTTTTTTATTATAAACATTTACAACAATCAACTTTAAACGATTAACAAAATAGGTTAAATATGTCATTTTCCTTATTTTTAACTTATTAATAATCAAATTAATATTAAATATTATATCAAATCAGTATTAATTTAAAACAATTTTTTTTGTTCTTAATTATTTTTTTTTATATGTAAAAACTATTTTTTAATAATATTAAAACTTAGAAGTTATAGAAAAAGTCTAATTGCACATTTTAAAACATCGCGAAAAGTTGATTTAGAATAGTATATTTTTGTTTCTGATGGAAGTTCCTTGTAGTCCAGTGTATAAAACTTATAACTTTGTTAATTGTTATAACTTTATCAAAAATGACCAAATCAGTATATTTTTTTTTATTTAGATGCATGTCTTTATCTATCATTTGGTTTTTTTTATAAATCTAACCCTTTACCTGCCCACAAGAGGGATTCAAAATATTAACTTTTTTTTTTTTAGTTAAAGTAAATCATTAAAATTAATTCAGTTCTGGATATTTCAATAGTAGAATCTTTTTAAATATCAAAAATTACTTAGAAATGATTACTATGATTTCTATTTAAGTGTTCTATTACGATAAAAATGCAAAAAATAATGAGTTTTTCTGATAAATTTACAATAAATAATAATTATAAAACTTTCTGACTGCATATTAATCTTAAAAATAACATTGTTTTAATTCTCATAAAATTTTCTATTTAATGATTCATTCTAGTCAACGAAGGAGTAATTTTGCAGAATAGCAGAAAAAATTCCCAACAAACTTTTTTTTTTTTTGTTTTAATTAGGCAATTGGTGGATTATTCCAAAAGCAACATCAACTCTTATTTCTTTAATTATATCATGATTAGTAGTTCTTTGATTTTAAAATATAATATATGAATATATACTAATTATAATTATTAAATTTAGTATGAAATTGATATTTAATATTGTAATTTAAACGGAGAAATTATAAAAATAATAAAGAAGTTATATTTTGCTTTACTTTTACGTGTATAAAAATTTAAAGGGCTTGATACAATAATTTTCAATAAAAACTGTTTGTTACTATAAAAAAATGCACTGGACTACAAGGAACTTTCATCAGAAGCAAAAATATACTTTTCTAAATCAAATTTTCGCGTTGTTTTCAAATCTGCAAGTAGACTATTTCTATCACTTCTAATTTTTTATATTATTACTAATTATATATATAAAATAATAATTAAAAGAAAAAAAAATTTGTTTTCAAATTATTACTGATTTGATTTTTAATATGTTAAAAATAATCAGTCCAAATTTTCAATTTTAACCTATTTTTTTGGTTCTTTAAAGTTGATGAAAAATTTTTGATAAAGATTTATGAAAGTTTATAGTAAAATAAATTGAATATATTACCATAACTTTTAGCTCAATTACAAGTTTAAAATTGACATCTAGGCCTGTCAACAAAGGAAAAATTGCGGAAAAAATTTTGTTTTTTTAAAAGTTGAATTAAAATATGTATAATGACATACTAATAGTCCTCAAGATTGGAATTGAGCTTTTTTTTTAAATCCTCGCAAAAGTTCAAAAATATGAGCTTTCTTAATTTTCTCAAAAAAAAATATTTAACTTACAAAAAAAAGTTTCGCACAAAAGTTGTTTAAAAGACAATTATAAATAAAAATATAATCTTATATTTTTTCATTTAAACAAATATTTTTCGAGTTACATTACATTTAATATGAGTAATAAAATTTATATTCCATTTTTTTCATTTTACGGTTACTTTTTATCATGTTATACTTACATTAGACACAATGTTATAAATGCATATGTGTGTATGTGTGAGTTTATTTATTTATTGTATCATTAAAGTGTAGTGTATATTGAGATACAACCGATAGAGTAGGTAATTGATTTGACGCTATATTATTTAAACCCAACTAAACGCTAAATTGTACATTCCGAAATAACAATCATATTATGTCAATTGCCACCGGAATATCTGGTAATATTTTTCTTTTTCTTTGCCTTAATCCCAACTACTTGGGGTCGGGCACCCTTATCCTAAGATTCCACTTGACACGATCTCCCACATCTTCTACGCTCACATCAGCTGTCCTCAAATCGCATTCAATAGCATCCCTCCATCTCTTTTTTGGTCTTCCTCTATCTCTTCTTCCTTCAACATTCATTTCTATAACTGTTCTTACAGCTTTCGATTCTTCTTTCCTCATACCATGACTAAACAATCTAAGTCTATTTTCTGTCATCTTATCCACGATTGACGCAACACCTATACTTCCTCTTATATGCTCGTTCCTTATCCTATCTTCTCTAGTCACTCCACTCATCCAACTAAGCATTCTCATCTCTGCTACACTTATTCTCTGCTCTACTTTCTTATCAACCGCCCAACACTATGAACCATACATCATAGCTGGCCTCACAATTTCATACTAAATTTAAAAACTATAATTAGTATTTATTCATATATTATATTTTAAAATCAAAGAACTACTAATCAGGATATAATTAAAGAAATAAGAGTTCATGTTGCTTTTAAAATATTTCACCAATTTCTCTAAAGGAAACACTATCTACAGATTTGCATCGAAGCGTTTCTTATGATAGTGATTTTAATCACTGTCAGATATCATCTGTACTTGTCCCATCTATGCCTCGTCCACACTGTGCCTCGACCCCACTGTGCTACCGTTTTTTTTAAAATTATATATTACATTAAAAAAAGCTTTAATTTGAAATAATTTAGAATGAAGCCAGTATTTTGTTGCTATGTAAATGAAATACGAAATCATCAATTTTTAACTTTAATTCCTGATAACTCCAAGAAATTGTGATTTCGGATAGTTTTATTTTTTTATCTTATATAAAATTATGCTTTTTCAGTGTTTAGTAAATGATAGAATTTTCAAAAAAGTATGACGAAATGAAGCTACTTCACTTAAATATTACTACTGAAAATTATATATCGATTTATAAAGTATTCAAATAGTTAGAACGATTTAAAAAAACCAATCNAAGTATTCAAATAGTTAGAACGATTTAAAAAAACCAATCGTACACCCAAAGAAAAACCTCAATCAGTTTTGATAGAGAAATTTTATCAAGGGTTTATGATAATGTTTTATTAATACGAACAAAATAACTATTCTTATAAATAATTATTGTTCAAGACAAGAAAAAAAATTATCATATTGATAAATATATCATAGATTCAATAGTAATGATATATTTATCAAATTGAACAATGAATTTATTATATAGATCGAGGTTTTTCTCTGGGTGTATACGCCAAAAATTAATTGAATATTGACTTAAGAGACCGATTATATTTCGTTTATTAATCGTATAGAACCGGAAAAAACTTAAAGAATACTTACCATAGTTTTTCTACACTATAATTGTAATAATTCTTCATTGTAGATATAACACGACAGCCCATTTTTCGTAAAAATAGTGAGTAATTACCCATGATGTCCCTACAATTTGCGGGGCCCGGGGTATAACTCTTTTAGCGGGGCTTACAAAAAAAATGGAAAGGTTTCCACGCGAAGATAACTATACTCCAGTTAACCTGTAACCTCTCTCATTTCAAAGTGTTAACATACGCAATATATTTTTACCTACAACCTTTACCAGTAACTCAACTAACTTATATAATATATTATATTATTTGTTTAGTATATTATATAGACTATTCACTTAAATTATCATAGTTTATACTATATAAGTATTTCGTACTTATTTTAATTAATTAATAATATAATATTGTCAAATAAAAATTCAAACTATATTAGTAATATACGCAAATTATTGCATTTAAAAAAAATTGGATTTTTTAAATCTATTTAGTGCATGAGCGCGGGGTCCAAACGAGGTGTCTCAATCATGAAGCGGGAGCCTCATTAGCCTCGGCCTTAAGATGGCCCTGGTAATGCTGAAATATAAAAAAACGTACTCCATGACTATCATGAACTTACGTACAGAAAAAATTATTGGAATGACACATTAAGGCGGATTCCCACGACTGGTGTACTTGCCAAATATATGTCACTTGTGTATACTTGTCAAGCCATCGGAACATTACACTTGTACAATTATTGGTCACTTGTCAATTTCCCGCGGATTGCCGGTAAATGTGACACAAGTCAAAGGAATTAATGGCTTGACAAGTTTATACTTGTAGTTCACTAGTGCACACTTGTGTACTTGTCAAGTACTTGACCAATATTTGATTTTAGGGTGGCTATCGGTAACATCATTTTTCCTCCCTCAGCTACCTATATTTGTACAGTATAGCGGTGGTTCATACTGGCCTAATTAGTTAATTTTAATTAACAGATAGGTAAAACTATTTTATGATATAATTGTAAATATAATTTAATAGTTAAGGTTGATTATATAATGTATTAATTATATAACTTATTAACTTATAAATATTCAGCATAAAGTAAATATTATTGGATAGTTTAATATTTTATTAAAATGTTTTTATTTGTAAATTTCTCTTTCATTTTTGCAAGTAAAAAATTATATGCGTTGCTATAATACGATGTGTAGCTGAAACACTATTAGTTTTACTCTGTCGTGTTTTTCTTATTTAACTTTTAGGGAAACTTCTCAAATTTGCTTTAATTTCTATTGTTGTTGGGTACCAAAAACAAGATTAATACAGTTTAGTACTGAAAAATATTTTATAGTAATAGCATTTTCTATTTTATAAACTGATATTAAAACTATAAATGTAAAAACAGTTTTATTTCAAGCTTCGATGGCTATAGTTAAATGAAAATAAATTAATCGGCCATTTTTTTCTTTTTGCAACCCGGCTCATAGAAATTAAGTAAAATGATATCTCTTTACGTTTATATCAGTAAGTATCACCTGTGAGTAATCATAATAAGAATGCTAGCGAAAAATGTATATAGATATTAAATAAATAAAAGGCTTTACTGGAAATGCCAAATTACTAAAAAAAGTAGATAAATGTATTAATGTTATAAATTGAATATGTTTCACTATCAAAACTCTATTTTTAACTGATTGCTGTGGTCATCCACCATCTTCTCTTTTTTTTTTTGCATTTTTTTTTTCAATTAATTGTTTGTAATTGAAGTACTCTCCATACATAATTATGTATGAAGCATAAATAGCCATTTCAATTAACTTAACATTAATTAGATAAATAAAAACTAAAAATTAGAGGTAAAAGTTAAAGAACTATCTTAACTAAAAAAATATTAAACTAAAAGGTATCAAAACTAGCAATACTAAAGAATATATTTCAAATCATTCACTAAAGCGCTATAAATGCAAATGATACATGACTTAATATTTTTCAGATCCCACCCCTATACAATTATTTGGCATTTGATCCAATCGTAGGAATAGTATACTTGGCTTTTGTTTATTACTTGTACAAGTATACAAGTACTGGTATACTTGTCAAGTACATTATTTTTGTCACATAAAAATTCAGAGTGTAGTTGCCTGCTGTAGATTTTAATTATGTTATTTAATGCGTTAATACATGAAATATACTACAATTTCAGAATACTCTATGATTCATTTATTACAAAAGAAAAATTACAATAATTATTTTTTACTAGTCAAATATACCTAACTAAAACAAAAACTATTCATTTTTCAAAACTTAGTGGAAAGCCATAAATGGATTCGGTTGTTATTTATAACAGGTAGTCTAAATTAAAATCTAAACAGCAAAAAAATCAAATTAATTGAATCCTTAATGCATATTTTAAAAACGTAAATTGAAAATTTACGAATTAGTTAAAACACTCAAATTTATTGTTTTCATATTCGCAGATTTTAAAGTATACATTGGATTAAAAATAAAAAGTTATATACGAATGTAAGAAAAACATTTTTATGTATTAATCAATAATGTTAAAAAAAATTTTAAAAAAGGGACTGTCATTAATTGCAACTGAATAAATAAATCATTCTAGTCAATTAACTATAAAAACTCTTTAACACAACTAAATACATTAAATTCTTCTCAAGTTTTTTTTTTTTTGCATTTTACACTACACACTTCTACAAATCATAATGGTAATTAAATATTCTATAAATTTTAATATTAAATTTGAATATTTTATATTTTTAATTAAAATTTTTTATTTTTCAGAAATTATTTTCTTTAGTCTTTTTTTCAGCTGTCGTGTTTATGGTTATCCATAATGGTAAAAAATTAATAATTTTTATACAGAATGATTCTTTTATCATTGACTACTTAATTAATCGAAAAATAAATTTAATATTAAGAATTTACTTTCGATTTCTTTTATTTATGTATTTTTCTCAAATTATCCATCATGTAGTATTTTTCATGTTTATCTCGTATACATTATAAAGGTGTCAATTTTATTTTTTTTTCAAATAGTAACATACATATTTAACTAGTTAATAAAATTGTAAATAAACTAATTAAAAAGATGACTCGTTGATAACAACTATTGGACCAATGTTTTTGAATTTATTAATAATATAAAGTAAATGCTAGAAGTGAGGCACAAGATTTGTTATATTTATCACTAGATATAATTAGGCAGCACTATATACGGCCTAGGCTCTTATCTAGGTATAAAAATGTTAATAACATCTGAAAACTAGTCTAAAAATTGTTATCGACCTATTATTTTGCTAATTACACCATTATTTAATAAATTTGCTAGTTAAATGTATACAACTTTTACTGCGTAAAACTCATATTTTTTTATTATTTGTTTTTCATAATCATAAATATAAAATAAACTTTTTTTTTAATTTAAATGGGTCAATAACAATTTTAGGAAAAGTACTCATTGAGTTATAAGCATGTATTAAAATTTGACTTGTATAAATATTAACGTTCAAACCCTTACCGAACTTAAGTATTCCATTGGATTTTCATGAATAGTATATTTAAATATAGCATGTTGACTATTGTATATTATGTTACAATTTTTAGTTACAAATTTGATATTTTAATAAAAAATAATTGCAATTATAAAATTCAGTAAATTTTCTGACTTTTCCAAATTCCAATAGCTTCCGATTGTGAGATAATTTTTTAATTTCTAATATTGAAGGAATTTCTTTAAATTTTTGCATTGATGTATTTAACTAGATTAATATCAGATTCATTGATCATAATTTGTCTAGTTGTTTACTATGTCAGATAAATATTGACCAAATAAATATAACAAAATTATTTACATGTTATAAAAACTAAAAGTGCAATATGAAATTTGACGAGTTAATTATTTTTTATGTCTATATTTTTCTAGGTCATTACATGTCGATGAGTAAAGCTTCGTCAAGTAAGTAGAATTTATTATACATGCACTTAAAAGTTAAATAACAATAGAAACTTTGTAATATTAAAGAATTTAATTAGAAATAAGAAATTAATCATAATTTAAAAATTAAACTATCTACTGAATTATGACTCTTGCAATTTTTTTAATTTAATAATATCCAGTCTAACAAAATTACAAACGATAAAATATCATAAAAACATATCTTGTTCTAAAATTTTCTAAAAAGTCTTAATTTTTATATTAAAAAACGGAAATTTCATCATATAATTTAAAAAAATGTTAATAATTCTATAAAACATGATAAACAAAATGGTATCATTTTTTTGAATATATATGCAATAAATCAAAATACTCAATCAATTATTCATTTGTAACGATTTGCTCTGGCCTTCTTTCCTAATACGTATATTTATCATGGATGAAAAATATAATGAGAGTATTGACATAACTTGAAAAATTTATCTCTATAAAGAATAGTCAATTGATCTAATAAATTCTGTAAAACACCTATCAGAAATTTATTGACACAGAATTTTTTTATTTTTCTGTTGTTTAATCAATTTATATTAGAAAAGTTTTATATATTCTGTTATAATATTTCTTAATAAATAGCCTTATAATCAATTAATTATGAATCAATAAGTATAGAGTTTTTTCTTTTTTAAAGTAATTATTAAAATATGATTTATGTTTTATTATAGGTAACAATGAAAAAAAAGGTAATTATGATTCTTACAATGTTTTAAATTTAATAATATCCAGTCTAACAAAATTATATATACTCGGTGTGTTTTTATTACTTCCGGATTCCTTAATGTTTTTTTAAGTCCTATATTGGTTTTATATGTTTTTTATTTTATATCACATAGTAGAATAAATTTTTTTTCAACTTAGCATCGAAGCTAAAATGAAATATTAGATATTTACCAATTAATTTTATTATATAATTTTTTTAAATTCTATCTATAATAACATTAAGATATATTAATTTACACCTTTTTTTTAAGTTTTTTGTGTAGGTTGTTATGTAAATAAGCCGACAAGAGTGAAATTAGAGGGCTGTGACCATTTTGCTTGCAAAGAATGTATTGCAAATATGAAAATTGGTCGTCAGTCGTGTACATATTGCTTTCCAAAAGGTAAGTACACATGTTAAAAAAATTAACAAATTACGTCAAGTTAGTTAAATGTTTCATACATATACATTTAAGTTAAATAACAATAGGAGCTTTGTTTATTACAACATTTAATTGGGTATAAAAAATCAATCATAACTTAAAAATAAAATGTTATACTGAATTATGATTCAAACATGTTGAAAAGAAGGAATTAAAAATTATATTTAACTACTGTTTAAACAAAAGTGTAATAACAAATTAACTTAGTAAAAGTAAAATAGACAATTAATATAATATACGACGGTAATTACGATGCAATAGCGATGACATCACACCCGGTGTGATGTGAAAAAAAACATTCACCTAAAAACCTATTTTATAATATTATATCAACAAAAACTATAAATGTTTTATATATTATATATTACTTAACAATAAAATAAATTGATACCATTAAATTTTAATTATCAGCACTCCCTCTAAAGTTACAATTTGCAATATATATTTTATGTTTACAATATTAATTATTTCCGCTTGTGACCTGAGGTGTTTAGTCCTCTATAAAAAAAATATAGTTAATATTATTTTTTCTAACACTTAAAAATGTTTAAATATAATATGTTTTATTATAGATGAAAAGCAACCAGGTAATTATAAATGTTATAAACATTGTCAAATAGTTCGTTAACCTATTTTTATATCACTTTAAGTTTCCAAAAAAAAGTTTTTGGTATTATGAACATAAACTTTAATTAAAATATATTAATGTACAAATATATCTTTTCTGCCTCTTTTATCCAACTTTCGTCGTTTCTCCTTTGGCACATGTTAATCATATTCACTGTCAAATATTTTTAAAAATTGTTGATTAGTAGAGTTTTATTGAACCATAATTCGTAAGGCGTTTTACCCTCAAGGTCCGATTTACCTGTGTCATTTAATATTTACAAGTCTATATTAACTGCTTCAGTCCAAACATTTTTGTTAAATTTTACTAAAAATTAATATTTTTGCTGTTTTAACTATAGTGCGTATATCACGCTACACTGACCCATTTTGTATACTTGAAAATATTGACAACAAAATTCTTATAAATAAGTTTTTTTATATGTTTATCTTATCTGAATAAGATTTTATTTAAATATCTTCATCTAAACTAGATAACTTTTTGTATATATTTATTTAAATACTGCTTAACTCAAATATTTCATAAAATTTATTGAAAATATTGACAATGAAATTCACACATGTAAGTTCTCCTTTTATAGAAAAAATATAGTTTAAATTATTTTTTTTAACACTTAAAGGCATTCTAGAATATTGATCAAATAAAACAAACTTGAATTTTTTTTTAAGTAATTATTAAAATATGATTCATTTTTTATTATAGACAGAGAACCATTAGGTAATTATAAATTTTAAAAACTTTGTCACACCCAAAGAAAAACCTCAATCAATTTTGATAGAGAAATTTTATCAAGGGTTTATGATAATGTTTTATTAATACGAACAAAATAATTATTCTTATACATAATTATTGTTCAAGACAAGAAAAAAAATTATCATATTAATAAATATATCATAATTTCAATAGTAATGATATATTTATCAAATTGAACAATGAATTTATTATATAGATCGAGGTTTTTCTCTGGGTGCAAATTGATCGTTAACCTAACTTTATACCACTTTAAGTTTCCAAAAAAACAGGTTTTGATATATGAACAAAAACTTAAATTAAAAATTATTTAATTACGTATGTTAACATTCTTATAAAATATCACTGAAATCAATATGTTATTTTATGTTGATTTTAATGGTTCTTAAGAGGATGTTATACAGCTAATTGTTGAGCGTAAAATCATGTCTTCGAGAAATGCATTTTACACTCTAAGTACTACACTAAAAACAATAAAACTCATTATAAAATCGAAAAATAACAATATTTTGGAGATGATCTCATATTCGTTTTTGGATATATTGTATTAATAAAATGTTATAATTGATTGAAGTATAATAAAAAAGTACATTTTCAAATTTAATTATCAAGATTAATTTTAGGTTAATCCTTTAACGGATATGAGATCGTCTTCGAAATATTAATAACGTTTTCGTTATTAATATTTCTTTAAATAATTTTGCCAACACTTGCGGATCAATTTTAATATGCCGTCACTCTATGTTTGAATTGTTATTAGTTTTCGAAAATGGACCTTGGATGCCAAAACCAGGAAGTAATAATTTTACTATGATGTATTTTTTTAGCTTCAATGTGAAGCTGAGAAGGTATTAATTTTACTATGATGTGTTTTTTTATTTATTTATTTTTATTTTTTTGTGTCTGTTATTAATTTTACTCAGCTCTCATCGAACTGATTTCTTTCAATGATACGTCAAAAGATCACAAATCGTATCTAGTCGAAGACATTACCCTCAAAAAATAGAAAAATTTCCCTCGTTCCCCGTAAATGGGGGTAATCTTAAAAAAAATTACAAATTTAAAAATCGAAAATTTTCGACATTTGTCAATTTTTTTCACTTAAACTACCATAACTTTTTAAAAATGACCAAATCAATATAATTTTTTTTTTTAGATTCATGAGGTATTTACCTATCATTTTATATATTTTTTTTATAAATTTGACACTTTACCTTTTCACAGGAGGGGATTCAAAATGTCAACTTTTTCAACTTAATTTTTGAAAGTGTTCCGGAAAGTCTGCCACTTTTATATATTTTAAATTAAAGCTAATGTAATATACTTTATCATGGAAAAAAAAATGTCGGACTTTCTTTTGTCTTCATGGTGAAAATACTGTATTTTTTTGTAAACTTTTATCAAAGAAATGAATAACTTATATACTATTAAGTTATACACGTCATTTTTTGAAGAATATCTAAGGAACAAAGGAAATTTTTTTAAAATTTTAAGAATACTGTATTCAACTAAATATTATATAGAGATCTTTTGACCTAACGTTGAGTAAAATTGGCCCAAAACGTTGAGTTGTGAGCAGTTTGTAATAATAGATAATAAAAAACACATGATAGAATAAATCTCTTCTCAACTTTGCATCGAACCTAAATTGAAATATTAAATATATACTCATTGATTTTACCTTATATAATTTACAAATTCAATCTAAAATAACATTCTAAACATATCTAAAATAATACATTAATTAATTTTAAGTTATTGAATTGTTATGTTTGTATAGGAGAATATTAGCATTCCTCAAGTACCACCACAAGTGAAAAAAAGAAAATCATTTATTAAATATATTTTGTAAATTATATATTTTTATAAAATAAATTATACTATTATTTAAACACATAATTGTTTAACCTATCAAAAAATTAAGTTTCTGTATATTGAAACTCACTTAAACATTAGAACAAAATTATTTGTTACCAATATTTAAAAAATTAACTCGTGGATATTAACGTAAAAATATCTACTATCAGAAAATTCATACACATAATTTCTCATTAACCATATCTTTTTTTAATTGCTTTCTTTAAAATCAATTAAAATTAAAAAACAATGGTGTAACATAAAAGTTTCTTCATAAAACTATCAGTAACCAAGTGCAAATTTTTGCGGGGCCCGGGGCAATTTAGTCGTGGGGGCCCTAGTAGTAGTAAATTTTTTTTAAAGACATTTTTTTTTTGCTCAACCGACAAAAAAGTAGATAGGCTAAAGAAAAATTAAACTAAGTCAACCGCGGGGCCCCAACGACCGCAGGACCCGGGGTGAGTGCCCCGCTTGCCCCGACGCTTGCTCAGGCAAGCGTTTATATAGCATTACGTTATATAGCTTAATAAGGTTATTAGTTATAACTGAAATGAAATTACCTGTTTCTTTAAGAATAGGTATTGTGATGGAGTCACGTTATCATTATTGTAAAATAGTTTATAATAGAACACAGACCACGCATCTGCTACTAACAACTGATGAATTGACAGTAAAAATAATTATTGCGAAATTGGCAAACAATCTAACACTATTTAAACCCAAAGGACCTGGCCATCGTAGTCAGTCGACTCCAGTGTGTATCCTTATGCTATGTGTCATTTAACAATCTCAATACTTGATTGTCGCTGTCCGGCTTTCTGTATCAAGTCAAGAGTTATTTAACCCTAATATAAGCAATTTAATATATTCAACGACTTCATAATAAATAACTATTTATTTTTTAGAATTTTTTTTCATTAACCTTAATTTTCCAATGATTTTTTTGAAATCCTCCAAATGACTTAACAACATTAAGCATTTTCAACAAAAAAAAACAAGATCAGCTAGAACTTCTCATAAATTAAATTTTCTCCTTGTGTAATCTATGGCTTGGTCAATAATAGTTGAAGAATGTGTTAAAGAGTACAACAGAACAATCCACAGCGCAACAAAATTTGAACCAGCTTATTTACTATTTGGAAAAAAATCAAACATCAGTCCAATAGAGACATTGAGCAACTTGGTAGAAGATAAGATAAAAGCATTAGAAAATTCGAAAAAAAATTTTGAAGCCTACCAAAAAAGAGTAGATAAAAATAGAAAAGTGCATGACTTCAAAGTTAGAGATTAAGTTTACATTGAGAATGGAAATAAAATAAATAGAAGAAAAATGGACAAAGTTAGAACGGGACCTTTTCACATACTGAGGAAAATCTCAAATTCCTTCTACGAAGTAGATTGTGGAAAAAAAAACCCAACACAGGGGGGTCGCGGCACAGTGGTGACGTGGCATAGTTGGATCAAGTATAATGATATCTGACAGTGATTAAAATCACTATCAAAATAAAACGCTTCGATGCAAATCTTTAGATAGTGTTTAATTTTAAAAAAATTGGTGTTTTATTCCAAAAGCTACTTGATCTGCTGGTTCCTTATTAATATCTCGATTAAGATAAAGTATGTCGAATGAAAAAGGGTTTATTAAAAAATATTATTTCTCATAAAAAAATTGTGTGGATCCATAAACTTTTCAATAAGTTATAGCATTATAAAGTTAAATATAATATAAATAATAAAATCGAGAATTTTCACACGAAAATAGCATTCGGTAGCCATTTTCGCCGTGAAGACAAGTCCAGAGGTCAAATTTTTTTTTTTCAAATTAAAGTATATTACATTAGCTTTAATTTAAGATATATATAAAAGTGTCAGACCTTCCGGAACATTTTCAAAAGTTAAGTTGAAAAAGTTAATTTTTTGTGAAAAAGTTGTCATTTTAAATCCCCCCCTGTGGGCAGGTTAAGTGTCAGATTTACAAAAAAAATATACCAAATGATAAGTAAAGACATCAAGCATCTATATAAAAAAAAATTATATTGATATGTTCATTTTTGAAAAAGTTAGAGCATTATTAAGTTAAAAATATAAACAAAAATTATTTTACAAAAATCGTAATTTTTTATTAACTTTGATGTCAACTTTCACCACGTAGACAAGTCCAAAGGTCAAATTTTTTTTTTCAAATTAAAGTATATTACATTAGCTTTAATTTAAGATATATATAAAAGTGTCAGACCTTCCGGAACATTTTCAAAAATTAAGTTGAAAAAGTTAATTTTTTGTGAAAAAGTTGTCATTTTAAATCCCCTCCCTGTGGGCAGAAAAAAGATCAAATTTACAAAAAAAATATACCAAATGATAGGTAAAGACATCAAGCATCTACAAAAAAAAAAATTATATTCATATGTTCATTTTTGAAAAAGTTACGGCAGTTTTTAGTAAAAAAAATTGAAAAAATTTCGAAAATTAGCGATTTTTAAATTTGTAATTTTTTTGGAGGTTTCCCCCATTTACGGGGAACGAGGGAAATTTTTTCAATTTTGAAGGGTAATGTCTTCGACTAGATAC
>NW_026099572.1:49063700-49064838 GCF_025091365.1 Daktulosphaira vitifoliae | reverse complement strand
AAAAAAAAAAAAAAAAAAAAAAAAAAAAAAAAAACACATCTTAGTAAAACTAATACCTTCTCAGCTTCGCATCGAAGCTAAAATATCAAACATTTTTCATAGTATTAAGTTGTCTACATACTCCCCAGAATAGAGACCTCTGAGGGGGAGGTGTAATCTATGGTGCCATCTATGTATTATTTATGTTTTATTATTTATGTTATCACTATGTTTCCTTTAATTACACCGGCACACACAAAAAAAAAAAAGTTGAATCCGAATTTGAAGTCCGTTTGGCCCGGTCGCCCTTCAGATTTGAGTAAAATGCAAAAAAACAAAAAATTGCAAAAAACTGCAATCACAGCGATGAAAAAAATTTTGTGTACCCTAATCAAGTATGATTTTTATGTATTTCAATTTACTGAAACTGAATCTGAACGTTAATTAGCCCGTTGAGTCATCAACATTTGAAAAATAGCAAAAAAATCAAAAATTGCAATAAATCATGAAAAATCGAAATTATCGAGATGAAAACAATTTTTTGGATTCATATTGAGTATGATTTTTATGTATTTTATTCCACTGAATTTGAATCTGAAATTTTCTTCAGTTTTCTTCACACTATATTTCACACGTTGTACACTACGAGTTCGAAAATAAATATGACCGTTTGAGAATAAAGCGTGTAATTATAAATAATGCGAAACCGTTACACAAAATCTATGACTGTATTATTATATGCAGGAGACTCTATACAGTCTATGTCTTTTTATAATTATAATCAAATAATGTATCCTTAGTTGACTTTGTAGAATGAGTATATTATGTATGAGATTATATTTTATTGAGAGATCGATACCAATATTTCTTAAATTTTCCTCTGGCCTGGCCAAAACAAGATTCAGAAATATTTATATCTATGTAAAAGATTTGTCAAGGCGGAATTGTGGTGGCCCAATGTGTTCCGGTGCTAAAATAAAGCACCTTGAAAGGATGCGGCACAATAATCACCAAGACAAAAATTAAACACTAAAACATATATTCGTAAGTTTCTCTGTGCTGTCTGCCGGCGCAATGTTCGTTAGAACAAAGACATTAAACCACAATAGACTTTTTTTTTTTTTTTTTCCTTCTCCTCCCTTTCGACCTCATGTGGACC
>NW_026099572.1:49036600-49063680 GCF_025091365.1 Daktulosphaira vitifoliae | reverse complement strand
TTTTTTTTTTTTTTTTCCTCCTCCCTTTCGACCTCATGTGGACCGCCCCGGAACTGCCGTGAGGCATTGCTTCGGGGCGACCCACGTCGCCTTCATCTTCTTACCACCGCGCTGAGATACGGCCCAAGTTTACACCAGAGCCGAATCCCAGCACGGCGTAGCCTCCCCCGTTAGCCGGACCCTACTAGAGGGTCCGTTGCCCGGGTTGGACCACTTGGAGGTGGGGGTAGGCCGTCTTCCTTCTTCTTCTTGGTCAGGTTTGATACCTGACCTTCTTTTTTCTTTCCATTATTTGGGCAGTCTTTGGAAAGGTGCCCCTCCTTCTTGCACCTGAAGCAAGCCTTTGACCGGTCCGGCCCCTTACATGCGTGGGCAATATGCCCACGTTCCAGACACCTGTAGCACTGAGGACCTTTATCAAGTATCCTCAGCCTACAGGTAGTCCACCCAACCCGGACTCGGCCCATGGCTGCCAGGCGATGAGCCATCTTGAGGGGCACCTCGCACCTCGCATACCGCCCTTTACCGCCGACGTTCGTGCGGACCGTAATAGGTCCTGCATTCGGCGGCAATTCTCCATTCGGAGAATTCAGGGCGGCGCTCAGTGCTTTGTGCACATCCTGTTCATCCTGCCACTCCTCCACGTCTAGGAGGAGGACGGTGCAGGTCATTGAGGGACGGTGCACTCGCACGTCCATCTCCTGCAGGGCTGCCCTCAATCTGGTCGCCAGAAGGTCAGCTTGCTCAGCTGACCCTCGGACCTCCAAGAGGACAGCCCCCGTCTTAGTTCTCCGGGTCCCGGACACATGGATGCCCAGGGCCTGAAGATCAACCGCAGCCATGGCTGCGCCCATCACCGTGGCGTACTTTTGACCTTCCCTAAGAGGGCCGATCACCACGGCCTCTGTTCGCGGCACTTTCGACCGCAGTTTTGCTGCCTTTTGGTTGCTCGCCGTGGGTGGGGGTTTGGGCTTGGATGCCGCATCCTCCCTCCTCTTCACCACAGCCTTCCTTCCTACTACTTGGGTCCATAGCGGTTCAGCGGGAGCAACTCCCGCATCCCCTTCTACAGACCCTTCGAAGTTTGCCCGACTCGCCTCCATCACATCAGTCTGCCTTTGGGTAGGCAAGATGGCTGGATCGGAGGCAGGGCATGGGGCAGTAGACCGCTTCTTCTTCCTCTTCCTTTTTCCCTTTACCGCCTCGTCGGCTTCCTTCGGCGTAGTGGCCGGCGGGTCCACGACGACGGCGGTTTGTGTCCCGACTTCCTTAGTCAAAACAACGGGCGCAATTTCCGGCGCCCGAGGTTTGTTTCCTACCTCTGCTTCAAGAGGGTTCCTGGACGTCGGAGACGCTCTTCCGCGTTTCTCCCTCTCCAGGATATCCTCCAAGCACTTTGTCGCGGTTTGCACCTCTCTGTGCACACCCATACCACGTCGCTTGTCAATGACCCCCCGTAGCACGGCCACTTGCGCGCCTATGCTCTCGATCATCGACGACGACGTGGTAGTCGCCTCCTCCAACGGGTCGTGCCTCCTCTTGCGGGATGGCCGCACCGAACCCCTCAGTTCACTGAGGGCCTGGCACGAAAGGGAGATCTGCTGAACGAGGTACTCCAGGTGGGTACCCGGGACCTCGTTCATCAGGCTCCCCTCGACTTCCGCCGTTCTAGCGAGAGCCACAACGTGATTGAGGCCGACGTCGAACGTGGCCTCATCATCACTGTCACCCTCCTCGTCCAATGGCGCTCTCCTCTTCCCAGGATACCGTAATGGGGGAGTACTCTCCGGTAACGGACTCAGGGCTGGCGAGACCTCTCTATGGTGAGTGGATGAACCTTCCCCCAGGGAGGGTTCTGCACTTCCACGGCGGTCGCCAGTCCGCATCACCTCGTCGTCATCTTCCACGGCCATAGCAACCGGAGGCGACGACACTCCCTGCTTCGCCGAATCTGTGTACGCCATGTACTCTACTGCCTGATGAAGTCCACGCCCCATGCACTTCATTATCCCACTGTCACTGTATCGGGATACTAGCTCCGATGCAACTAGGCGGGCAACGCCCATGAGCCGTACAGCCGCGTCTTCTCCTCGGCGGCTGGCTATGCATTTATCGATGAGCTCCGCCCTCTGCTCGGGCTCATCGATACCTTCTAGAGGGTCATACTCCTTGACCCTTTCTGGAGCGAATGGACGACCATTGTCCAGATCATTCTTCATTAGCCTCAGCACCGTAGACACTGAACTCCGGAAGGCTTCAGCCGTCCGGAATTGGCCACACGGGAACGAGTCCAACGACAATTCTCCAGTCTCCATGCTTTGGAGCCAGCCGTTCCATCTAGTGAATTCCGACTGAGTTAGCGGCATGTCGTCACGAAAACGCTCACGCACGCCTTCCCAGTCGTCCACCATCTCCTCGATGGTAGCTAAGCCACCAGCAGTTACCTCAGTGACCCGAAGGTCACTGGAGGGTGCCTGCTTGGCACACCCTCCGACAGTTACTTGGGCGCGAACGCCCCCTGGACCCTGCCTCACCAGTCCCACGGTTCTGGTACAGTCGCTGGATGACGACCGGGTTAGGCCTGTAGCGACACCTTTCCCAGCCGGCCCTGGAGACTCCGATTCTCCTGGCGCGGTAACCGTTATATTTGAATGGTTTCCTTCCATGATTGGTTTTACGGGTGTCCTTCCCTGCGTTTTACCTACCGCCAGGGGATTTGTTTTCGGTGTTACCTTCACCTAGGTGGTCGCCTTACCAGGCTATCGGGCCCACCTGCCCGTTTTCCTCGAACGCTACCGCTTATTCGTCCACTCTAGGAGTGGCTTATATCACGGCTACCCTGCATATCTGCAGGGTTAACAAGCGAACGAGGGGCTCGCTGTCCGCGACCGCTTATTCGTCAGTCCAAATTAATGGACTGCTTATTTCGCGGCTAGCCTGCATATCTGCAGGCCGTTCCTCTATCCGCAACCTGAGGACGCGCCCGATTCCCCGAGCTAGGGAACTGCGCCCGCTGCAGCAGCTCGTAGCCCCGTAGAGCCCGATTCCACCGCAGTGAGAGCACAGCAAACGGGAAACCACAATAGACTAGCTTAATTAAACCCAATACACAAAGGCTTACAAATATATTCTACCTAATACACCTAACTTTAAAAATCTTTAATTGCAACCTTTACTTTGTCTGCCGGCGCGATGTTCGTTAGAACAAAGACATTAAACCATAAATGACTAGCTACCCAATAAGTATAGAGTTGCAACACACTTAGTCATATAATAAATATTTACCATTAATAGAGAAAATTAAAGTTGGTTCGGGTTTATAATATATAAAAAATAATTTTAAAAAAAATGTTTGAGGTTTAACATATCAATTGACATTTATTTCCACGATAAAATAAAACATTATTATTTAATGAACAAATTAAATTAAATTAAAAGATTCACCAAATCAAAATTCACTTTAAAATCTCTAAATGTCATTTAGTTTTAAAGAAAAATATTCTAAATTCAAATTAATTAAAAAAACGACTAAGTGTTTTTAAAAATTGAAAAAATATTCTAAGTCCAAATAAATTAAAAAATCAACTAAGTCCGTGAGAGTGAAATTTTGAATAGAGTGTCGTAGATTTTGTGTATCTTAAAATCGACGAAAGAACTGATTTGAATAGGAAAAAATGGGTTTTTATAGTAGACGAGGGTCGTGTAGCGATCCCTAGTGTGATCTTAGAAACTGTAGATCTTAATTAATAGTTAAATGTGATTGGTTGGACCTAATTGAGAACCCACACATAGGCGTTACTTTAAATCTGTACGATAATCAGATTTAATTGCCTAATTTATTGATTATTTTATGTTTTAAATAAGGGAACCCTGTTTTGGTGATCTTGTGAATTCATAATATGTGACATACATGTACAAAATATAACATAGTATAATATTTTAATATTATAAGTAATAATATATTATTACATTTATAGAACACGATTAAATACTTTTCTTGTATTTTTTCACGCATAAAATAGCAGTTTAGAATATGAAAATATAAAAAATTGTAATATTTATAAAAAAAATGACTAGAATAAAGAGATCGATTTTCTCGAATTTTAACATCTTCATGCACGAGATTATTTTTCCTTAAAAATAAAATATTTAAATTGCAAATCAGATTGCTAATTACCTTATGATATTAGTAAAAATAAAAAATATTTTTTTTTTTTATTTTGACTTACTAAAAATAAGGTTTTATTTTTTATTTTTTAATATAGAATAAAGTATGTTTGATAAAATTAAATAATATGAATATTTTTTTTTCAAATATTGCGCGATGGTATCATATGATATCATATACTAAAACCTTATTTTTAGTAAGTCAAAATAAAAAAAAAAAGACAAGAAAACTTCAGATTCAAATTCAGTGGAATAAAATACATAAAAATCATACTCAATGTGTTTATGGTACAAATTGTATGTATCTTATTTAAATAAAAAAAAATTATTTTTGTACGTGATTTATCATGACTAGCTAGTTTATGATAGACTCCTTAAGTCTATGCGTCCTATGCATCCCAAAACCAACTAGTCTTGAATTTAGTAATAAATAGATAAACGATTTGTTACAGTTGTACTGATAAATATTTGGGACTTAAGACTTAAGACTTTAAAATTTGAGTTGCATGGATGTTATCATAGATAAATAACACTATCAGGACTTCAATAAAAATTATTTATCTTGTTTTTACGTTATGGCAGTTAAAATGTTAACAATATTATTACGTTATACGTCAAAATTATAAATTAATTGCATCTTTGGTCTGTTAATCATATCTGATAGGTGTGACACCTCACCTAGGTGATGGTGACTGTTGCCGCCTGGGCTGTTCTAAACGATTCAAAATAAGAATGGGGAATAGAACTCCGCCGTACGGCTTAGAATAGGGGCAACTAATAATAAAAATAAAAAAAAAGGGTATCTAATCGATTTAAAATTGATACAAGAAAAATATTTTTTGTCAACACAAAATAAACTCGTTCAGTTTAATAAATGCAACTAACTAGTCAAATACGAATAACCGAATCTTTTATTACTGAATTAAATAATCAAGAAATATAAACACCCATATTACTTACATTCAGTTCTTCATTTTGCTTGAATAACCTGAATAAAATGAACTACCATTTATAAAAGTGAAATGCTACCTGTAGCTTTATTATAATTATGTTCTAACCAATGAAAAAGAAACCAGAATACAACTATATGAATTTACAATAATAATATGAACAATATATTTTAAAACGAAAATTGAGCAAAGTTTTTACTGATTAATACAAAAACAACAATTAATTCAAATGAAAACCAACGTAACTTAAACTAAACTGTATAATACTACATCAGGTACATACATTACATTTTGAATAAAAAAAAACGACCGAACAACACGGGCCGCTGATAAGGCGTCCTAACAGCTGACCACACCCAACCAGTGCAGCTCTCACACTTGGCGCGAACAGTGACTCTTGCTACCATAGCTAGTTGTTACAAAAAGCTCACTTGCAAAATAATTAAAACCTTATGGATTTTTTCTGTTTTACATTTTGCGATATTTAAAAGATGTGTAGTATCATATTTTAATATAAGTAATAAATAATATATTTATACTTAATTACAACAAAAAATATTTTAAGAAGAAAGTTAACTTTTTTATTCCATTATACAAACCTTCGTTAGTTCATTATTAATTCAGTCATGTAATTGAAATTGTGACTATTAGTATTTAGAACACTATTTTTCGGAAAAGGCATCTGCTACCTTTTAATATACTTATTGGATTTACATTAAAAATTGCAAAATATTTATAATTATTATAAATTTTTTTTATTATTTATTTATTGATTTTGTTATGACTATGCCGTTTGACCTAAAATATAATGATAAATAATTGAAAAATATTCTATTTTAAAAACTAAAAAAAATTGAAATACAAAATTATAATAACACGAAAAACGGTGATTTTTTTACAGAAAAATAACATTTTTTATTTAACTTTCATGCTCTAGAACACCCCAAATATATTTAATGATTAAGAGTTAGAAATTTTAATAACACAATGCACATTAAAATCTTATTTTATTTTTTATTTTTTAATTAATACATTAATTAAAAATTAGGGGTAGTATTCTTAATTAATCATACTGCATAATACGAAAAGTAAATGAACAGAAATGCTGTTCTCGTGATGAAATCGATTCTAACATGTAAAAAACTATGAAAATAATAGATGTAAAATTAAAAGGTGCTAGAGGTCTATAAACTTCTCAAAATTAGTCATACCCTCCCTAAAAATTAAAATAAATTGTATGTGTTGTTATATATATGTACATACATTTTTAAATAAATTTCTGGAGAGTTATAGTAAATTTTGAAGAGTTTAAAGTTCTTAAGTTCTTTCTGAATTTAACCCTATGTTCAAAATAAAGAACTTAAATGTATTATTATTTATAAAGGACTTCAATGATGAAAAGTACTGATGCATAAAATTAAAAAGCGGATTTCATAATTTACTGAGTTGATAATATATAAACTTTAATGGAATTTTATTATGAATTCAGAAATTATCAATTTTTTAATAAATAACATTTTATATTTTCAGTAAATTTAAATACTTTAATTAATAAAAAATTANTTAAACAAGTAGAATTAAATAAACAAAAACAATAAAAATAAAATTATAACATCAATATTTATTGATTTTTTATTTTACTATATATATATATATATTTTTTTTTTTTTGTATTTATAAATACGAAACTATTTTCTATCAGTCTACTGATTAAAAGATCACTTTTAAACATAATAAAATATACTATAACACATCCCTTGGTTGCTACACATTGATGTTCGAATCAGTTTTTTTCTGTTCTTCATATTTTTTCCTCTGCGTTGGTAAATTTGTAGTTAGAATCAACTAGTTTGCTCCATTGATGCATATTATTTAATGCTCCTTCCTTCATCACATTAAGTTTTGGATTCATTTGACCCAACGCCTATATTAAAAATATAACTTTAAATATTTTTAAATTTCAGTTACTTTTTATTTTAATTGTATTAGATACCAAAAAAAAAAAAACTTCAAGAGATTTGAAGATTTCTTCAAAAACATTTTAAAATAATAATAAATTGTCCAATTTTTTATTTTATTTTCAGTTCTTAAGATGTGAAATTAGATTAAAAAAATTCAAAACTGTAGTCATAATTTAATTCGTGTACAGCAAACATAACTCTATAGTAAAATCAGGTGAAAATTCTATATCAAAATGTTGTTAATAGTTAGTTGCTATTTTAACTACTTTATTTTTAAGTAAAAAAATTATTAAGTTTTAATTCACATTATTAACGAAGTTTGAACTAATTGGGAAGGGAATACTATCTTAATATTCCCCACATAAACTTCGTTTAATATGTAGGATCCTAAAAATGTTAGTATTTAATTGTAAATCGATAGTACAGTGGGGTCGCAACATAATGTGGACGTGACATAGTTGAGACAAGTATACATGTTATCTTGATGGAGTTCAGGTGTGTTTTAGGATAAATAAATAATAACAAGGAAGTACTTAAAAAACAAGTTCACGCTAAGTTTCTTTAAGTCAAAAGTGTTAATCGTCTTTTACCTGTGCCGGACAGGTTCGTGTCACCCGCGGTCACTCGGTGTCGCCCGACATGTCGGACAAAAAAGGCAGCTATGTCGGAGTCGCCATCCAGCGGTAAAGCCGAAATGCAATGCGACCGCATCAATCTGACAGTGATTAAAATCGCTATCATATAAAACGCTTCATTGCAAATCTGTAGATTGTGTTTAATTTTAAAAAATTGGTGGATTATACCAAAAACAAAATGAATTCCTATTTCCTTATTTATTCCTGATAAGAGTTTTTTAATTTATAAATATAATATATGAATAAATATTTATTATAGCAATTAAATTAGTATGAGATATTTAATAATTTAGTATCGTAATTTTTTCATAGAATTTATAAAAAATTATAAAGAAGTTTTTACTTTTATGGCAAATGTGTATAAACATTAAAGGGCTTGATGAAAAACTTTTTAGATAATAATTTGTTATTAATTATAAATAAATGGTCTGCAAAAAATTTTCATCAAAGTTAAAAATATACTTTTATAATTCAATTTTTCGTGCTAATTTCAAATCAGCAATTATATTTTTCTATCACCAATAATTTTTGATATTATTACTAATTAATTAAAAACTATAGGATATAACTATAAGGAAAATAATTCTGAATATTTCAATTGCATCATCTATTTAAACACCAAGAATTACATAGACATGATTAATATTTCTTTTTAAATGCTCCATTACAATAAAGAAATAATTAAAAACAAAAAAAAATTGTTTTTAATTATTACAGATTTTGTAAAATAATTAATAAATAAGAAATTTCTTCAAACAAGGGGAGACAACAGTGATGGGATCCATCCTTGATATACATTGAAGTTATTAATATAAATGAGTTAAAAAAATTTTTCTAACTCAAAAACTTTTGTAAGGTATTTTAAAATAAAATACAAAATCAAGAATTTTAACACAAAAATAACATATTTTTAAATACGGTAGCCATTTTGACCATGAAGGCAAATTAAAGTTCGAAAAATTTTTTTCCAATACTAAAGTACACTTAATAAGCTTTAATTTAAAATATATACAAAAGTGCTAGTATTTCCGAAACACTTTCAAATGTTTTGCTGAAAAATTAAATTTTTGAAAAAAAGTTGTCTTTTTAAATTTCTCGCTGTGAGCAGGTAAAGGGTCAGATTAAAAAGATATATATACCAAATAATAGGTAAATACTTAATATATCTATTAGTAACAAAATTGTATCGCTCCATACATTTTTCAAAAAGTTATAACATTATAAAGTTAAAAATATAAAATAGAATTTTTTTACAAAAATCGTATTTTAGCTTTAATGCGAAGCTAAGAAGATAATAATTATATCATGATGTGTTTATATTTTTTTTTTGTGTCTGTCATTACTTTTTCTCAGCTCTCATTGGACCGATTTTTCTTAACAATACGTCAAAAGATCACAAATCGTATCTAGTTGAAGACATTATCCTTAAAAATTAAAAATTTTGCCCTTGTTCCCTGTAAATAGTGGAAATCCCCCAAAAAATCGGTAAATTTCGACATTTTTTTTCCTAAAAAGTCCCATATCTTATTGAAAAATAAACAAATCAAAATAATTATTTTTTTATACTGAAACCTTAGATTTTTCTCTTTTATATGATATAATTTTTTTTTAAATATGACCATTTACCTGCCCACAGGTGGGATTTAAAAATAGCAACTTCTGCACAAAAATTTAACTTTTTCAACATAAGTTTTGAAAATGTTCCGTAAATACTGCGTCCTTTAAACATATACCAAATTAAAGCTTATTTTATGTACTGTAAAATGAAAAAAAAAATTTGTCCCGACGACTTATCTTCTATATGCAAATGTTTGTCCTAGTTAAAAAATATGTAATTTTGGTATTAAAATTTACGAATTCATATTTTATTTTTTCAGCTTTAAATTACTATAACTTTTTGAAAAATATATGGATCATCATTATCAAATTTTTTTTTTATATAGATATATAAACTTTGTGTTTACTTCCTTTTATTTAACAAATTTTTTTTTTAATTGGACCATTTTTCTTTATACAGGGGGTTTAAATTTTTGAAAATATGAGTAAAAAGTAGTACCATACATTTTCAAAAGTTAAGTTGAAAAAATTGACTTTTGTCAAAAATTTGCTGTTTTGAATTCGACCCATAGGGACAGGGTAGAAGTAAATAGAAATACCTAAAGTTTCTATGTAAAAAAAATTATATTTATTTGTTAATTTTGAAAATATTTGTGGCAGTTATAAAAAAAAAATTTTTAAATGTCAAAATTTACCGATTATAAAAATTGTTATTTTTTTTTTTTTTGAGATTTTCCACTTGCAGGGTAAAGAGGGAATTTTTTTCAATTTTTAAGGTATTATCTTCAACTAGATACGTTTTTTGATCTTTTAACGTATAAATGAAAAAATCGGTCAATGAGAACTCAGAAAAAGTGGCAACAGACACAAAAAAAAAACACATCATACCTTCTCAGCTTCGCATCAAAGCTATTATTAGTAAATGTTATTTACTTGATATAATGGTAAGCATATATCAGCTATCCATCTTATCTGTAATTGAGGAAGCTCGTGTTGTCTCTCCCTATCCATGAGCGCTTGTGGTTGAATTTTTAATTCAAACCTTTCTTTATCGCCCTGTTCTATAAATTCGTCTGTTACTAATCTGGCTGCCCTTTGTTGAACGTGCCATTGTTTTGTTGACGCAGCTAAATCTGATGATGTCATTAACATTGCCATCAATAAAAAACGCTGTGAATCTTCATCCCAGCTATATTCTTTTGATTCGATCAACCGGAAAAATTTATTTCTTAACCTATTTGAAAAGGTTTTAATTATTTATATGCTAATAGTTTATTATAAATATATTTTATAATATTGAAATACGAAATACTTTTAAATATATTAATCATGGTGAATTGTTTCATTATTAATATGTAAAAATTACAATAAGTTGCGTTGTCAAACACAAACAAAGTTATAGAAAATCAAATCTGTATAAAAAAATATACAAAGCATGAAAAATTAACTAATGTTATTGTAATTTTAATTTCATTTCAACATTACATACATATTTGACAATTTCAAACTTTTTAAAATCGTATAAAACGTTTTTTTATTAAACTAATGATATATTTATTCTTTCTCGATTAATTTATCACACAATGGACGTTATTTTTATAAAAATTTTATTTTATTTATTTGTTATTTATTATTTAATAGATAGATACGTAAAATTACTTAGATTTATAAAATAAAGTATTTTTGAAATCAATTGTAAAACATATACCGATATTTAGGTACCAATAAATACTAGAACATTTCTCTTTTGTATTTCTTTATAATTTATGTTGTTTTTGGATATTAAAAATTTCTTTGAAAAACCAAATATTTTATGAAAATTAAAATTGAAAAGATTTGCTCATCTTATTTCTTCCGGAAATATAATAAAAAAGTTTATTAAAAATGTTCAGTCCTATTTGTTATAAAATTATATGATAATCGCTCCAATTCATTAGTAGTTAATTAGACTTACTGGAAATACATGCAAAGATCTGTTGCCAAAATGCTATGCTTAAGGACCTTCATGACGGTTGTAAAACTTTCCGCCGATAGACTAGAGAATATGTTAAGACTCTGTCAAATGAAGATATTTTATTAAAATAGATATCTCTTAAAAAAATATATAAGCTAAAAATCTTACCTCACTACTTAAAATCATCACTGCGTGGTTGAAATGATGGTGTTCCATCGTATTAGTTGTACCATACAAAAGAACTAACGCCGAACGTGCTCTAGAAATGTTTATTTAACCAATTTCAAAATTTAAAAGATATTAACACATTTTTTCTAATGCTGCCGCTAATAAATAATAAAAATATGCTATAAATATAGTCTTAGAAGACAATAATTATTAAATAAAAAAAAACAGTAAAATGAAAATTTCATCAAAAGTTATAAGCGTTGTAAGCTAGGTCTGAGACACTGTCTATATAAATCTTTATAGTAATTGCATAAAAGTAATTTGTTAAATACATACTTTTCTTGGAATGAATTATTTGTTCCTCGATGATCTAGATCGTGGCATAGACAACCAACGAACATACCTAATACTTCGAGATCAGTAAATGTATTTTTCATGTCACAGCCCTAAAAATGTTTAAAATAAAATATAACGTAAGTCAATTTGTATTATACTAATGATACACTTACCATCATAATAGCAAACATAACTTGTGCAACATTAAAAGCATGCCGCCAATTGTGATATGGCACGTCTCTGTAATTTCTTTTAACTGTGATAAGAAATCTATACAAAGTCTAAAATAAACGAAAATTCATCGCATTAATTTTAAGTTTAATTAAAAAAAAAAATTGTATGTTGTTATTATATGTCTGTTAAAATATGTTTGTAAGTAAATGTTCTTCTATAGGATTTTTATTTATATTTTTTTTTTTGGAACAACTTATTATCTTCACATTCGAGTATCATTACACGATGAAAAAAATTATAAAATGTTTTAATAACTAAAACGTAATGCTTGCAATAGTATACGATTTCTACCATAGTAAACTTGAAATTTACTAACAAAATATGTTACAACATATTAAAAAGTAGTATTTATAATCAATGGTTATAATAATGATTATAAAGAAATTCAATTCTAATTGAAGCTATTTCAAACATTTTTTAAAGCAATTTACGCATGATTTTGAAAAACTTGAATATTAAAGTGTTTTACTGGCATACACGTAAAGGACCGAGATCATGACTTATATAAATGTTAATGTATAATAATAATGTATAATANATTTTGAAAAACTTGAATATTAAAGTGTTTTACTGGCATACACGTAAAGGACCGAGATCATGACTTATATAAATGTTAATGTAATAACAGTTCATAAATTACATTCAGTTTGGGTATTGTTTTTTTTTCGTTATATGCGAAATAAAGGTTGTTATTGTTAAAGAAAAATATAAACACTAATATTTTACGACAGCTTCTAAGATTTTATTATAATTTGTATTCACTTCGTTTTAATTTTTTTTTATTTTATAACTTAATAAAACCCAAACAATATATTGTGCATATTGTTTGTGCCGTTAAGTTATTTTGACGTTTCTTGAAAATGCTTTAACATTAAATGCTACATTGTATCTTTTTTCTTTAGGTAACGTTTTGAATTTTAAACGTAATAACCAGTAAAGAAATCATAGTGCTGTTATTTAAATTTTAAAACATTAAGTCTTATTGCACTTACTTCTTTTTCAATATTAAAAGCCTTGACCAGTCCTAGTTCGAGGAACATGCTAACTGCTGCCATAAGCATCTCATCGTCGTTTAGCGAGAAATCATCAAAAGCAAGAGAGTATAAATTCATCGAGTCGGCTGCTGGTACAGGCAAACTCTAAGCAACATAAATAACATTGATGAAAATACTGAGGATAAATAAATACTCGACACGAAGATTGAATCCTATTATTATTTTGGCCTTTCTATAATATAATTGCGCCAATTACATCTTCGTATTTTCAACTCATTTATTTTTTACTCATTTTTTTCTTCTTGTCCCTTACCAACCTCATTGTTAGCCGTTTATACACGATTTTCGCTTAAACTAGATCAGAATAATAATATAGTTACACATGCGGAATTGAAAGATAGTTTGCCGAAAAACATTAAAACTGTCATCAAACTCTCCACGAGTCCAATAGCATAAGTGTTATGTTCAGTTGCAAAACAAGCTAACTTTTTCCATTATCGGTATACTTGTGCGATAGCATTTGTACTTTGGCGGATACGGGAGATAACAAAAAAAATAGTTTTTGATTAATGCAAAACTATTGACTAAAACAATCGGAGCTTTTATTAATAGTAAATTAAAAGAGTTTAAAACAATAAATGAAAATGTTCATAAATATGAATGGTTATTGCACATGGAGAATTTTTTTTCAAAACATTATAACTGATTAACAGTTTTAATTTTCAGTAAATCTTTTTTTGGAATTATAACGTGAATAAATTAGTAAATTCTTAGAAATTTTTTTATATCCGTAAGTAAAAACTTACCAAGATACGTTCCACTTCTTTATTAGAAGCAGTCGCGTGATAAGACAAAACCTGAAAAATAAAATTGATCATAAATTACTTTTATTTCCGTTTGTCAAGCAAGAAAATATACGAGCAATAAAACTAAATTAAAACGAAAAATTATTTTCCGTTATGTAACGAGCGGCCCACGCAAGTTTCCTTACTTCTATAGAGACTTTTTGTCTGGCCATTGCCTTTTCTACTTCGCTATACATAAGCGTGTTGTGTATTCCTAGTCCGCAAAAGATCGTGAATGCCTATGCCATGAACCCATTATTAATACAAAATATAAACTTATGAGTTAAGGTTACTAACCTCAAATAACTGTTCGTCGTATTCGTCAAAAGGAAGAGAATTCAGCTTGTTTATGATACTTGCGACACCTATAAATCGAGTGTTTTGTTAAAACAGCCATTCGAAATTTTAGAAATGTATATTATACAATCGATGTAAAAAACAGTATAAATATCTACCCCATTACAAAACAATACATTACGCTAAGTTTGCGAGTGAGGTTCTAGAAGAGTAATTCAAAAACGACCAATAGGTTTTGTTGAAATTCTGTTCAAGTCTCTATTATTACAAATATCTTTAAACATTTCATTGAAAAAACAAATATAGACAGAAAGCTTCAATTAAGAGACTGTAATCAGTCAAGAACTATGACTCAAAATATTATTTATATTCAGAAGTTCCAAGTTTACTCATTTACTCAAAAATACTTATAGAATTAAATATGATTCTATTAAAACTAAAACGTTATGTCAGTTAATTTCATTTTATCTTATTTTTTAGGCAAAACATAAATAAAATATGTAGCTAAATTTTTATAGAACACACATTTGAGTATTTTAAAGGTTGAAAGTATTTTACTTGGTTAATATATGTATTCACATATTTTATTTCGATATATTCTTCTTTTCATAATTATAAAACGCTTTCCATCGTAATTAATGTAAGTATTTAAATAGTTAACTAATGCATTTATTTATCACTGAAATTCTGTTTAATATAAATTTATATTCAATGCAGCAATAAGTTTTAAAAATAAAATTGTATTACATACCTATAATTTGATCATTTTTATTCCTTATGGGCATCGCCAAAAGTGAATTGATTCCGGAATCCATTAGCCCTTCTTTACAATCATTATCGCTGACATTGAGAACTTCCCCCGAACATGCCACCCTTTCTGCTAAGCTTTCTAAATAACGCGAAACATTTTCTCCTTCTACTTTCTGTCTACAGCTATAAAGAAATATTAAAAATAATATTTAACAATTATATTTTATGATATAGAAACACTTACTTTTTGACATGGTTCTGTCTATGTTTTGGCGAATTTAAGTCGAACAACTTAGAGAACATCGTGTTGTCACATGATTCATCCACTAACAATACTGCAGCTCTTTCACACTTCAATAATCTCTGAGCTCTTTGCATAATTTTCATTATTACTTTATCTATTGAAGTCTGTTCTTCAAATAAATCGTGAACCACTTCCAGTAAATTCTGAATCATAAAATTTGATAAAATCAGTTAATAATTTACAATCAATTAATGTTTGACTTGGTAGATTAATTATTATATATTTTATGCAGATCTATTTTATTTAAAAATATTTACTCTATTTCGGTCATATTCTGCCCGAGAATCTTCAATAATTTGTGCATTTGTAATTGCTATTCCCACGAATTGCAAATATGTTTCTAGAAGCTATACATAATAAAAAAAAATAAATCATAAAAATTTTAATTGTATTAAAGCTATCTTAATTTTGTAATCAACATCAAAACAACTTAATTGGTATAAAAATATAAATAACTTTACGAATATATTAATATATTTCTAAGATAATTTATATTTTTATAACTGATTTATATCTCTAAAGA
This sequence comes from Daktulosphaira vitifoliae, assembly GCF_025091365.1. Classification (NCBI taxonomy): domain Eukaryota; kingdom Metazoa; phylum Arthropoda; class Insecta; order Hemiptera; family Phylloxeridae; genus Daktulosphaira; species Daktulosphaira vitifoliae. The sequence goes on along the minus strand of NW_026099572.1, from coordinate 49,048,004 downwards.
AATAAAAAATTTTAATTGATTTAGAAACCATTGTTCTCCAAAGTAACCAGTTTTGAATAGTGATCATTGTATTAGATATTTTATGATGTGCAAAGTTTATATAATATCCTTTTAATACTTAAAAGCTGTTCAAATATTTACCTTCTCGTCCATACTAGTGTATCGCCCATTATCTTTGTCTGGATTCTTATTGTTAACTTGAGCCACGGCTATAATTTCCTCGTACGAATTTTTTACTGGCATACAGAGCAAGGAAGATGTATAGTATCCCATTATACGATCAACTTCATCGTCGAATCTCGGGTCCTGGAATGACATTAAGTTTTGTTATAAATATATTTTAGTGAATTTTATGCTTAACATGAATTTTTAGAGTAGTTATATAATGTAAAAACAATTACAAATTTTAGAATTATAGATCAAGTTTAATTTAAAATTCGATGATAAATTAAAAATTTAAATTTAATTAATTTAACTATCTAAGTAAATTTAAAAAGTGTTTTTTAATTTGGCGTCAAATTGTTTCAATGTTAACTTATGGTGTAATGCGATATCGTAAAAATTGCTGTATTTGTATGCAATACAACTGATATTTACTTAAATTGTGTTTTGAATAATTAATAATGTAGTATTTTTTTGTACAATTTTTGTACTTATATCAATTAATTTTTACTTATAATGGAAATATTTGAAACAGAATAATAAGTAAATACATAAGCTTTAATTTAGGATATATATAAATGTATCAGACTTTCCGGAAGATTTTCAAAAGTTAAGTTGTAAAAATTAATTTTTTGTAAAAAAGTCACCATTTTGAAACCCTTCCTGTGAGCCGTTAAAGGGACAAATGTTCATAAAAATATATAACATAAAAGGTAAATATCTAAGGTATCTATAAAAAAAAGAGTTATATTTATTCGGTCATTTTTAGAAAAGTTATTGCAGTTTTAAGTAAAAAAAAAATTGAAAAAATGTCGAAAATTAGCGATTTTTACTTTTGTAATTTTTTTGGAGGATTTCCCACATTTACAAAATACGGGAAAAACATTTTCAATTTTTGAGGGTCATGTCTTACTAGATACGATTTGTGAACTTTTGATATTATGTTCATCAAAATCGATCCAGTGAGAGCTCAGATTGAGCGTTTATAGACACAAAAAAAAATAGTTATATAACACTATATATTTTTTTTAATTAAAACTACAAATTAATAAAAATACCCCCTTAAATACCAATTACTCCTAACTACTCTTTATTATACCCCCTTAATTATTATATTCCCCCTAACTACTCTTTATTATACCCCCTTAATTATTATGTCCCCTAGCTACTCTTTATGATACCCCCTTAATTATTATTTCCTCCTAACTGCTCTTTATTGTTCTCCCTTAATTATTATTTCCCCCTAGCTACTCTTTATTATACCCCCTTAATTATTATTTCCTCCTAACTGCTCTTTATTGTTCTCCCTTAATTACTACATATCACATCCTAAATTACTAATTATTCCTATTTTCTCTCCCTTAATTACCAATTATTATTATTCTGCTCCCTAAATACATATTACTACTAATTTATTACATCCTTAATACTAAGTACTATTGATTTATACTAATTACCATTATTCTGCAAAGAAATTATAATAAACAAAAATATACTTTTCTTTTGCAACTTTTCGCGCTGTTTTTAAATCTCCAATTAGATTTTTCTATCACTTCTAAGTTTTGATAGTAAAACTTATTATTAAAAAATAAGTATTGACATAAAAAAAAATTGTTTTAAATTAATACTGATTTTAATTATTAATATGTTAAAAATATGAAAAATGACATATTTAACCTATTTTGTTAATACTTTAAAGTTGATATTTGTGAAAGTTTATAATAAAAAGAACGGTAACACAGTGGGGTGGAGGCACAGTATAGACGAGACATAGATGGGACAAGTATAGATGATATCTGACAGTGATTAAAATCACTATCATAAGAAAGGCTTCGATGCAAATCTGTTGATAGTGTTTCATTTAGAGAAATTGGTGGATTATTCCAAAAGCAACATCAACCCTTATTTATTTTATCATATCCTGATTAGTAGTTCTTTGATTTTAAAATATAATATATGAATAACTAATTATTGTTGAAAAAATTTAGTATGAAATTGATATTCAATAATTTAATATTGTAATTTAAACGGAGAAATTATAAAAATAATAAAGCAGTTATATTTTGATTTACTTTTACGTGTAAAAATTTAAAGGGCTTGATACAATAATTTTCAATAAAAACTGTTTATTACTATAAATAAATGCACTAGACTGCAAGGAACTTTCATCAAAAGCAAAAATATACTTTTCTAAATCAACTTTTCGCGTTGTTTTCAAATCTGCAATTAGACTTTTTCTATCAGTTCTAATTTTTTATATTATTAAAAAATAGTATTTGCTTTTAAAAAAAAAATAATTATAAACAAAAAAAAATTGTTTTAGATTAATACTGTTTTGATTATTAATATGTTAAAAATAAGGAAAATGAGATATTTTTCATCTAAATCGGTTTAACGAGAGCTGAGATTGAGCGTATACAGACACACAAAAACAAACACATCATAGTAAAATTAATACCTTTTCAGCTTCGCATCGAAGCTAAAAATAATTATTAATTTCTGATATATTTGTCCGTTATCTAACTAACTTATGGATAGGTTAACCTATTAAGATAAAAGGATTTTCTTCTTATCTTATAAACATAATTTTTTAGTTTAATAGTTTTTTGATTTTAATCATTAAACTTCAATTTAATCAAAATATTATCATTTTTGGAAAAAAATCAATCATTACATTAAATTTCACTTAATGTGCGTATAATTTTTGTATTTTTACAAACTACAAGTTTTGAAAGTTACATCAATATTTGTTTACTAGAGAGCGACCAAATCACTAAAAATGCAAACCTTTTTTTTTTTTTTGTAAATATGTAAATATCTTAAAGTTGATAAAAATGTGAAAAAAATTTTAAAAAATGTCAAAATCATGAATTTAAGTATTTAATAATATTGGAAAACACCACTTGCTATATATTGTATTAGTGCTTGTTGATAATTATTAGTAGTATTCTAAAATGTGTATAAAATAATGTAACCCAATATTTAAATATAACCAACCATACATAAAAATACATTTTTATACTAGTAAATTCAAATTATGGAAAGATTACCACCCAACTTTATGGCTAATTGTCAAGATAATCAACAAAATTTAAACAATTTTATACTTGTATTCTCTGGGGACTACAAAATCGGTTAAATTTATAAATATAAAACATTTATATGGGCGCTAAAATTATATATTGTTGCAGTCCAGTCTGTTTCAATGATCTTTTTAATAATTATACGAATTATAAAATTACAAAACTCAGCTTAATATAAAAATAAAAGTATATTTTCATATAAAAGTAATACTTAAAAATAAATATTATTGGAAATTATTTACAAAATTTAAAAATTCAATGTTTATGAATAAAGTTTTTATTAATTAAATAAAATAATCTATCGAACAGCAGAAAATTTGAAAAAATATTGTACATTTTTACATGTATTTTAACATTGATATTGAATATTTTATAAATATAATTTTGAAAAATACAAAATATCTTAATGAATTTTATGTATGCTACGAAAATATATAATTCATAAAACAACGTACTATAAAGTATTTACTATTTCAAAATGTTTCATCTTATGTTTTTCGTTTCGTTAGTTTTTTTTAATAAATAAATAATAAAGTTTTTCTTAAGTAATAAATTTCAAAGAATTTTAAAATAGCACGAAACTTGATACGCTAATTGCTTACACTGAGTTCAACGACATTTTGTTGGATTTCAAACCCAAGTTTCTGAATATAAGACAAATGCTAATTAGAGCTTTTGTCTTACAGGTTTTATGCATTCTATCTGTTTGATATAACGTTAGTGAATAATTTTCTCCTGTTTCAATTTAATAAACGACACGCAATAAAACTGAACTGAGAACACAGAAATTGACGTTACAATGGCAATGCCCTTTACAGGTGTTTATTGTTAGCGTATTTGTCGTATAAGATTGACATCGGCAAATTTCGTCTCTTAGATAATTCGTTTATTTAATTTTACGTCTAAACGAGTATTTTATGTAAATAACTAAGTTTTTATAATTATACAAGTAACTGGATTACACTTACGAAAAATGTATTCAAAACAAATAAAGGATAATAACAATAAATGAAATATAAATGATACATAAGTTTAACGACGGAAATTATTTATTTGTTAGCAAATAGGTTCAGAGTTGTAATCTAAACGACTCTTTTTTTTTTTTGTTTATGATAGGTTGAAAATAATTCACTAGAGCTTTTTTGCATAGGGTTTATGTGTTATGTATACCGAGGACTCTTCCGAATTTTTCCTTTAACGTTATAAAAGTAAAATATGAGCACATAATCCTATTTTTGTATAAAAATATCCGCACCTACGAGGCATAATATCAACAAGAAATCAACTCCGCTTCTCGACAAACAGTAGTTTGCTTTGACGTAATTTTCTTTTCTTTTATCCGCCTTCACTAGTTAGTACATCTCCGACTGCGAATTAACAGTTAGAGGAAATGTACATGCATGTACATACCAAATTTTATTAACTCAAATCTAAAAATTATTCCTTTATTGTAGTGGCGAAATGACGCCGAATGACCCAGTTTTTATTTTGTAGCCGAGTCGCACACAAACAACATATCAATAAAATGTCGATTGTACGGCCTCTGGCAGAAATACAGCAGCTACCCCTGGGAGATACAAAGAAAACATCCATAACCGCGTCGGGCATCTTTTGTAGAATGTTATGCGTTTTCCAATGACCTCAATTTCTTGAACACCGTATAAGTTTATTATGTAGTAGGTATCTTATGAAGAGTTTTTACGAGGCGTAAAAAACATAAGAAAAATTTTAAACCGTAAAACATTCAGAATTGCGTGATTCGCGGAGTGAAATTTAACGAGTTTTGTAAAAATTAACAACAAAGTTTCACCTATTATGTATTATTTTGGTTTGTACAAATACACGACCGTGGCTCACTTTTCAATTAACTGAGCAGTGTTAACGTCGGTCAATGTCATAGATATATACGTTTCAATAAAAATATTCCAGTCTTATTTGAAAAAAATTGGATCGTCCTAAATTAGATTACTATCACTCGATTTTATTTCGATTGTGTATCCAAACGAAATTTGCTCATGTTGTATCTGATACACATCTGTAACCACAAAGTAGAAACTTATTACTCTCTTGTATGTATGTATTTGTATTTTATTTTCGATATTCTCAGCTATTTGTCGAGACATTGAATTTTTGAAATATTGTGTTTATTGTCAAATGGCACATGAAAGATTTAAAGAAACAGCTTTTAAAGTTCAAAGGGAAAATATATTAAAAATAATAAATAAAAACATAATCACGTTGAGGTAAAGTCGACATTTTCGAACTAAACGTAACAGAATTACGTTGACAAACACGATATTAAAAGGAAATAGAAAACTATTGCATATAATTAATAGTTCAAAAAAGAAACAACTGGAAGTAATATAAAACTTTGTGTTTCTAAAAAAAAAAAACGTAAAAAGTAACTTGGATTAATAAAAATATCATATGTTTTTGATAAAAAATGAAATATGCATTTCTTTTTTATTTTATAAAGTTTCAGTTACCTATCAAAAAATTGTCTGTAAAATGCTTGATGTAAAACATCATGAAAATACTCATAAAACATAGTTAATAGTTTCCAAGATGTTTTAGTTGTGACATACCAACTTATATTATTCTGTGATTTTTTCATGTAATAAATCTATTTTTCTAAACAATTTTACAATATTTTGTAAGAATATTATTATTTTTTTTTATTAATTTATATGATTCATATCTGATGTTTTATTCTAAAAATCAAAACAACTTTTTTAAATTTATCCAGAATTAATTAATTTCATGTTCTACGTATTTTAAATATATTTTTGAAGAAATCATAATTGAGCAAATGATACATTGAATTAAACGTTAATTTCATTAAACACTGTTACCCTAAGCGTGATATTTGATATAGCAAGTAAAAATTAGATTAATGTTTAAAAACAAACGGTATGAGTGTTGCTTTGTAAAATTATACGATAAATTCTCCCGTTTATGCAAAATTACTTATATTTAGTACAGAAAAAGACGGATAAATGTTCTCGCCATAGTATGACATTGTACGGGATAAACAACCTTAATAAAATTCAAATTTTCTTATAAAGCACAAATATTTTTATACCTAAATTTCTATTTAAGTTTTTATCCAGTATGTATTTCACCGACCAGTTTTTTAATAAAAAAAACTTAAAACGTCAGCTCCATAACCTTTAAGCACCAGTATAATAAAAATGTGCTCACAGAAATATGAAACCGACTGATATTTCAATAAGTATAATCTGAATGTGTTGCATTCTCCGTCGTATTAAGTTTATAGTTCCACAAAAAAAAAAACTGAAACTTTCACAATATTGAATAGAATGTCTTGTCGTTCATTCAAAGTTCAAGTACCCGAAAAAATATATACTCAAGATAAAAAATAACACTTTCTTTTATCCCTTTAATTTAAAAACTCTTATAAATTCAATACACTATTGGATGTTTTCATATCTGTATGAGACTATTTTCAGAGAATCTATGCAAATTACCTCGCAAGCCACGTCCAAGTTGACTGTCTCGCCGGTGGATGCGACGTGTCCCAGTATGCCGACGCCCCAAGGTATCTGTACCTCATTATCACCGGCTGCCGTTCGAACATTGTCTCCGGTCATACCGTCGGGCAATAGAAATTGTCCCCGGGCACCACTGTGGACGTCAAACACTTTTGATACCAAACACCGTCGGCGGCCTCCCCTGGGTGGCCCGTCGACGAGGAACAGCGACGCAGCGTCGCTGTCCATCAACACGGTCAGGTTATCGACAATTTTGTGGGATAACGACTTGAGATCCAAATCGGTGGCGATGTCTCGGACGACGGTCAAAAAGAAATCTCGTTCACCCTGCTCCCTTTGCAGGTCCCGTTTGGACTCTAAGCTGGTGGCTGACACGGGCCACCGGGGCAGCCGCACTTTTGAGTCGATCAGCAATGACAGCATGTTAATCGGACTTGGCGGCAATGACGTGAATCTGAGGAAAAGATAATTATTTTAGTCGATTATTTTAAACTTAAAGTCAATCATTTAGTTCAATTAATATGCGTATATTAAGCAAATGACAGTTTTGCTAGATTAACAAAAAAATTATACGTTTATTTTAATCAAGCAAAATCAATATTTTGTTTGATAATGTTTTTAACTCGAAAATAAAGTAGATAATCAAATTATCTCAATGCATACCTATTCTAGTTAATACTTTTTAAGTTTATTTATTCTGCGAAATTTATTAAAATAAATAATACGTATTCTTTTAATTGAACAAAGTATACCAAAGAATGATAAAAATAACAGAGAGGAGTTACAAAAATGAATTAAAAGTATCTATCAATGTTTTCAGTGAAAAACAAATTAACACGCATTACACAAAAAATCCTTAACGGTTTATCTGTTAGGGAAACAGGATATCCGCTTTTCCGATTAATAAAATGATATAACGTTATGGAAAAAAAACGTAACGACATTAAGGTTCAAGTTGAGAGTATAAATAGTCCACGAACTAAGAAGAGAAATAAATTTTAAAAAAGTACAAAAGAAGTTAATTATTTTCTTGAGTTAAAAAGTGAATAATAGCCTTCGCTATGTGTTTCGAATAATGTAAAATAAAAATAAATCATTTCAGATAAAATCCTTGATAACAATATATGCAATACTATCATTTGAAAAGCTACATAACAGTTAAGTCATTGCGTTAGCAACATTTTAATCAATAAATTATGAATCTTTATTGATTAGAACACCGGAAAAGACCACTAGGCAAATTTCCAACATATGTTGTTGGCATACAAAGTCTTATGTGTTTTAATGTCACCACGGCGAAATTTAAACACACTAGGAGAACACGGTCCTTGGCATTAACCCAAAATGATCAATGCTTTTTCACCAAATGCTTACAAAACTTAGAATCTTACAAAGAATCTGTTAACAATTGTAAAATTAAATATTGTAGGAGCTAAAGTTGATCAACACTATATAGAAATAAAAAACTGGAATAATAGATGTCTCAACTCAATATTGCGAAAATGAAAAATTGAATTATTTTACATTACTTACTCAGAAATACGTTATAAATAATACGGACTTTATATAGTTTAGATGTACTGTAAGTATATTTTGTTAAATCTCGTCAACTTTTTAAGTCAAAAAAAATTCTATATTTTTCCTTTCAATGTATTTTATATATTTTTATGTTTAATGGTTATTGTTTTTCTTTTCGTTTTGCTGTATGATCTGTTTTAATATTTGAACTATTCAATAACTTCTCTGTGATTACAATCAACAAAAAATAAAATATGATTTGTTGTATGGCGGAAGTTAAAAATACAGATTCAAAGTATCTCAATGTACGATAAATTGTTCAAAAATATCAAAGTAATTCAATTGTACTATTTTATTTTCTAGTATAAGTCTCACTGTCTTAATCTTGGGGTGAATATGACACCCATGATAAAAATAATTATACAAAGAAAATATATTTTTTTTCATCTAGAGATGGAAGTGAAAACTTTTCTTATTTATATTCCTCCCCAAGACAAAGCCCTAATCATGCTACTGATAAGCATCAACATTAATGGCTTCAATAAGATATCGATTAAGGAATTTTTAAAAAACAATATTACAAAACAATGGTTCAATTAAAAATGTATATAAAATAAAATGTAGTATTTTTAATTTTTTACATTGAATAAGTTATATTTTGTTACAATGTAAATTTAAAACTTCATGTTCTTAAAATAATTAAAACCGTATAGTCTACAATAAGTAATAATTACTTTTATCTGAGATCACATATCGATATTTATTATAATTATCTTAAAAAGGGTTTCGGGTAGCATTCTTTTATTGACAAAAAAAATTCAGGTTTACAAGTTTTTATGCTACAATTGAAGTGTATAGACCAAAACTCTATTTATACTCGATTTCCTTCTCTCATTTAGAAATGATCATAACTGTCTATTCGTATAATTTTTATTATCAAATAATTTTAAATAGTCAATGAAAATTTAAGATAGTTCAATTTATAAAAGTAATATTGTATAAAAACATTGAGCTTGAACAATGTTCAAATGTTCAAATGTTCAACAATGTTCAAAAACCATCAAAAACAAATGTTTGAATTTTAGGAAACATCTTAGGTGAATAGTTCTTTTTTTATTATTATTAGAAATATACAATCTGTACAATGAGCACAATAAGCATATATGATAAGAGTAGAAAAATTAACATGAGGCGAATTGAGTTATCTATCAATATTTTAGTTAAAATTTTCAATTTATTGTACTTTTATTGAATTAATCATCAAATGTTGATTTGAATAGCTAAAATTAACATGAATTTTAAATCCTTGAAAACAGGCACACGTACACATACATATATTTTATTATTATATACTATGACAGTAAAATTCTCAACGTAATTATGATGTATCATTTTACTACACTACTACTGTATGTAGTAAAAATGTCATGCAAAATATAAACCTGTTTACTTTTTGAATAAACAGAATAAGTGTTATTAATTTTAATAACATGTTTTCATCTATTAATTTTTCAATAAATTGTGTCTGCTGTACTTTCATACAATTAGAAGCAATAGAATAACTATAAGATTCTTAGGTAATATTATGTTTAGTGTTTTCCCTATATTTATTGCATATTAAGAGTGTTACAGACTTGATTTACAACGACTACAGCTTTTCGTCCAATCCTCATTTCGTTAATAATTTTTTAAATAATTATTGCCTTCTTAGACTACGTTAAATCATCATTTTTTATTATTAATGATGTATAATAAAAGTCAATAATTATTATTTTTTTAATTTCAAAGAAATGATAATTGGATTAAAAGTTATAATCGTTGCCAGCTAGGTCTGAGACACTCTATATATTGACGCTGTATATGTTACAACACAAAGNTGTATAATAAAAGTCAATAATTATTATTTTTTTAATTTCAAAGAAATGATAATTGGATTAAAAGTTATAATCGTTGCCAGCTAAGTTTGGACACTCTGTATATTGACGCTGTGTATGTTACAACACAAAAATGTCCTATTTTTGATAAAATAAATACATTTTCAACATTATAAATTATTATTACATATAGGAAGCTGTTGCATCATTTAACAATAAATAGGTGAATAATTAAACTAAAGTACCCATAAATACTCTTAATCATCCAACTCCAAACCATACTTAGACAAGATTTTGTAATAAATAACATAAATTTGTTAATATTCTTCTTCTTATATATTGTCAATGATATTAAATGTTATCTTGAACTAAAAATGTTACTATATAATAAAATATTTTACTTTTCATTAGTTTTTAATTTTACAAAACTACAACATTTTGGTTGTGCTTTAAATTTATTTTAGAATTAAAACTAATTTTAAACAAAATTTATAGATATGATTGCAAATGAATTATTAAGAAAAAGTATGCATAACTTATAACTTATTTATAACATTTTACATAACAATACAAATATGTAGAAAAATTATGTATATATTTTTTAATTAAAAGTAAAACATGTATGAATTTTTAATGTAATTTTTTTAACTTCGATGTGAAGCTAAGAAGGTATTGGTTTGGTGAGCTGTAATTTAGTTTTTTTATATTTGTCCATTCAAATTCTCAGCTCTCACAGAACCAATTTTAATGAACAATATGTCAAAAGAACTCGATTTTAATGTAAATAAACCAGCTAGTGGCGAAAAATAGAAAAAAATCCTTATTTTTAGAAATTAATTAAATATTACAAAAATACACTACCGTAAAAAAAATCATTTCAAAATATTTAATATTTGAGTAAAATTTTAAATCATAGAAATTTAAAACTAAAAATATACAAATTATGAAATTAAACACATTTGCATCGAAGCGTTTTTTATAATAGTGATGTTAATGACTGTCAGATATCATCTACACTTCTATTTCCCTTTTATGACGCAACACTTTTTTTTTTCAATTATTTGAAAAGTAATTTTTTATTATGTTTAATTAACAACTATTAAAAATGAATACAATATTACTGTGTTGGTTATTATATTAATATAAATAACTTTGAAAAAATAAATATTTAATTTAAAATACAAGAATAAATAAACAAATCAATTTATTTTAGCTTCGATGCGAAGCGGAGAAGGTATTAATTTTACTATGATGT
>NW_026099572.1:49001859-49035659 GCF_025091365.1 Daktulosphaira vitifoliae | reverse complement strand
AAAAAAAAAATTTGTCCCGACGATCTATCTTCTATACGCAAATGGCTACCATATTGAAAAATATACTATTTTTGTATGATAATTATGGGTTTTGTATTTTATTTTAATAGAAGTTGATGTTGCTTTTGCAATTATCCATCAATTTTTTAAAATTAAACACTATCTACAGATTTGCATCGAAGCGTTTCTTATGATAGTGATTTTAATCACTGTCAGATTAAATCTATACTGGACCCTACTATGCAATGTCTCCACTATGCCACGACCCCACTGTGCTACCGTTTTATTTTTTATATTGATTTGGAGTCAACGAAATTTAATGGCTAAAAAACATTAAATATTTAAAGTATTCTTTGTATTTATGTTGTTGAATTATAAAATTATTAATCAACAATTGTTTATTATTTTACCAGATTTAAAATCTATTAAATTCTATGGAAGTAATAAATGATTCATTTTATATAAAAAAATAATAACATCGTTTAATAAGCCAATTGATATATTCTTCAGTTTTTTTTAAATTTAGTTATGATTTATATTAACAAATAGATATAAATACTGAAAATTAACAAAAAATGTAATCCTTATTTTTACTAATTACGAGTATGATATCACAATTTTTTTAAAATAGTTTTTAACATTATGCTATAAGAAAGTATTTAATTCACTTCGTCAGTTTTACTGCTGTCTCACCATCATCTTCATAGCCCAACTTTTTGGGGTCGGTTCTACTTTAAAATTGTTTTGAAAGGATTTTTACTGGGTGTCGACATTGCACAACCTCATTATTTCTGTGGGCATCAGTATGAGGATAAGGTGTGTTTCGTTGATATGGTCTTCCGTTTAGGAACTAATAACAAGCAGCACAGCTGAACAGAGCTAAATGAAAACTGCACCACACCACACCCTTAATTAATTTTATTGCTGTTTATTCAAAAACAATTTTCAAATATAACTATTAAATTTTATAATTCGATTAATATATTAGATGCTAATGATTATTTTAAAATGCTAAAAATCATATTGCAACAAAAATCTTTGAATGGAAGTGTGAAGTTTAATTTTTATACTATGATTCATTAAATGAAAGATCAATAAAATAATATTGTTTTAGGCAGTTTCTTGAAAAATAAGGGTAAATATACATGTTTTTATACAACGTGATATTATAAAATGGAATGCATATTATAAGGAAAAAATAATCAGTTAAAATCCTGAAAATAACATCCGAAAAAATGTACATACTATTATACAGGGTGTTCAGTAAGTCAGGAAACGGGTTTCTATTGTTCTCATTGTGACAAACAATGAGAACAATAGAAACCCGTTTCCAGACTTACTGAACACTCTGTATAATTCAATACTTTATTTTAGGTAATACAATTTACCTAAATTGAGGTCGAACGACGAAGAACAGTTATGAAAAAAATATTTATAACTTATCTTCAACATATAGTCGGTACGTTTTTTTAAATAATAATTTAAGCATAAAAAATTTTTCGATAATATTTTGTTTATTGTTAAAACATAGTTAAAAATAAAATGGTATTGGGAAAGTTTTTTTGAATTGTAAAAATACATAAGATCCAAATGTATATAGAATTGTATATAATGTTATATCATATCTAATAACTTTTGATCTTTTAAATATTTTTCGTTACTTCTTCTTTTTAATTATTATTATATACTTTTGGACTATGAAAATATCATCAGAAATATTATTTATTTTAATTTATTGAAAAAAATATATATATTTTTATATTTGTGAAAAATGTAGACAAAATATCAAGATAGTAATTTTTAAATTTGATGTAAAACTGATAATGTATTGGTTTTAACATGATGTATTTTTTTCCTGTCTGTCCATTATTATTCTGAACTTTCACTGGAAAAATTTTGTTAATCTATACGAATTCAAACTTAATGTATTTAAACCTATCAGCTATAAGAGTTTGAAAAAACCTCTGAATTTTAAAAATTAATCAAATATTCTAAAAATTACACTACTATAAAAGTCTGGCTACTATAAAAGTTTATTTACACAAACAAAATCGCGCAAAAAACACAACAAATAGTTAAAATAACTTTCACAATGAATAATTTTCGAGATCGAGTGAGGGAACGGTGTTGGTCGTTCAAAATTCACTGTACGCCACAAAAGGGGTGATTTGGGACGTTTTTGTGCTCGAGATACAAAGTTAACAAGGAGGTGTTACTAAGATGACTTCCACATATATTTGCGGCGAGTCGCGGTCGGACGTGCAGCACTTGCTGGACATTGTACTGTGGCGTATGGCACGCGGTGTTAGTCAGTCAAACTACCATATACACACATAGTAGGGCGTAGGCTGATAAAGGTGGCACGGGTCGCAGAGTTCCGTGTAACATGAAGCGACGCAGGACCGTGTCATCATCGTATATCTATAGATATCATCTACACCTATCTCAACTATGCTGTTCCCCTCTCACTGTGCTCGGATTTTGTAGTGTAAATTTAAAGAAAAAAAAATTGGCAGAGAAATCGTCTTTTAATGTTTTATAGATGATTATTTTACGATATCAAAAGTTAGTGTATCTAAGTAGGAAAATAATTTTTGTGTCATGAATGTTTTCCATAGAAATTATTGTCGTCTAAATTTAAATCTGTTATTGAAACAATAATTTCCATGGAAAAAGTTTACATACCTATAACTTCAAGATATTTTTCTTACAATATTATTAATTTAAAATTATTGTTTTAAACATTTATCACAAATTTCAATAAATTAAAACATAATAATTAAGTGCTATTTTTTATATTCTTAAGGTATATTATTATTATTAGTAATAATTGAAAAAAAAGCAATTTAAAATATTCAATAGATCGAAAGTTATTAGATTTGTTGAAAATTATTTCAGAAGACCATTAAAAATTGATAATTTTTTTTTTAATTATTATACATTAACGAATAAATAATTAGTTTTAAATTAATATAACGTTAAAATTTATTGTTTTCTTTTTTTATCACTCATTAGGTTAATTTTAAACCAAATACAGTATAAATATGAATCATAGTTTTTTTTTTAATTTAAATTCTAAAATTATATGTGAAGAAGATGGGCATGATTTAAAGTGTATATTATGTGCGTTGATAAGATCAACAGATGAATCAGTGATTTCCTACATTTTTGATGTTTTAAAAACATGTGTTATATCAATCCACGTGATTTTGAAAATAATATTTTAATGCTTAATTTAGTAGGAAAAGGTCCAAGTGTCTACCAACAAATAAAATATGAAATATTTTACGCGTTATTCGAACAAAATATGATAAAAATTGATTGGTTGCATAGTAGAAAAATATGTAATACAATTAATTCAATAAATAAAATTAGAAGAATAATAAATACGAGAAAATAAATTGAGACCATAAGTTATAAGTAGTTGAAACATTTTTAAATCAAATATTCAAAACATATTAATTATTTCACATTAAATAAAAATAATTATAATCCTATAACAATTATTATAGATTTGTAAAATTGTTTTATTTTGTTAACTTTAAATGATACATATATTATTTAATCCGTGAGTGTAATTCTCTTTTTGATTTTGTTTTATCGTCATACATTTTTACTTTTAACAAAGCAATGCATTTTTTTTTATTTTATCATGTTTACTTTTAGATTACAAAATTAAAATTTTATTAACTAAATAAACGTTGAGTTCATTTTTATGGATTTTTTTACATAATTTATTGACACGTTTTATTGAATAGTTCTATTCGTTTAATATATGAGTTTGGCCTTCATTAAACAACTATAAACTATTACCTATAGTTTGATAAAATTAATATAATAAGAATTAAGTTCAAATGCTCTATTTACTACGACGGCGTGACGCGGTCGAGGAGCTTAAAGTATCACAAAGTGTCGCCGGACCGTGTGAAAATATACTTTTTTTGTATTTAATTACATAATAATATTGTAAATTAACAGAAATTATTTAATATGAAAACCAATTCTGTAGTTATTTTCCAAAAGTTGATATTTCAATTTTAGCATATTTCAAGGAAAGCAAGAAAAAAATTTAAATTTCAATGGCATCTTAAAGATATTGATATTTTGAGGTGAATCAAATAAAACCTTCCCGTAAAATTACATCATAATTTTTCAACACGCAAAAACAAACATCCTTCTTTGTTAAAATGTTAAGAGATTTTGACATTTTTGTGATACAACAGCTTTTAGATATAAGCCACAAAATTTATATTTATTCCATAAAATTTAATTTAAAACACTTAATTAACATACAGTTTTAATTATAATAAACAAATGTTCAACTACTATTAGTTTTGTACAAAAAAAAAAACCGTTCACTTTTGAAAACATTTTAAATATTAATCAACTAAAAGGAAAAATTACAATTGAAAAACTTATCCCTAGTGATTACTCATCCTCTCTTCCATGTATTAATTTTTTACTCCCTGATAAGTTATAAATATGAATTTTAAATTTTTAGAATAAAATACTCCATATATTTTTAAATGTAATGAGGATAATTCGATTGTAACGCAACAAATAGGTCCCCTACTCTTAATTTATTATTTTTTGTATTATATTTGTATATTTGTCAAAATTGTATTTTGATTCGACCGACTGTATTTTGCGACGGCGTATATTATCATATTATAACTTATATCGTATATCATCTCTAGTCACGACCAAATAGTCATCTGTGTTTAGTACATTTGGAATTGGTTCAATGGACGGATCTTGTGTGTACCCTTAAGTCATTTCCACTATCCTCTTTACGTCTTGAACGACAATATGCACTGACATCACATTACATTGCCATTTGTTGATAAACTTTAATTTTTTATTAATACTCGGCACTGACAACTGTAAATTTGTTGACCTTAACTTTTAAAGGCAAGCCCATGTATCTGCCATGGGATCATTGGATTACGCATAATGATTTTTGTCAACATTTAGTCATCGTCAGAACTGTTATGCTAATTTTTGTCCATAACAGTATTTTTTTTTTATATGTGCTGCAACTATTTATGTATTTTTTTATTTGTTATATTTTCGCTACTAATTATTACGTAAAATTATTTCTCTATTACAACATCGGCTGAACCAAGCTCTTTAGGACTAGTAATGTATATATTATTTATTAATATATAACATATAATGCTAAACCAGGTTATTATTTTTGGTGCACGCGTTGCTAGATTTTTTTATTATATGTATTTATTGTAAGTGTCCCTGTTTTTTCTTAAACGCTCAACATGAAAAGCGTATTACAATACCACCTGCCATATTTATACTTGTTTGTAATTTGTTTATGCATACAGAATTTTTTACATCCCCAACAATGACAAACGTATCTTAAAACCATCCGCCCGTTTTAATTACTATTTATTTATTATGTAGTTTGGTACGATTATTTACTTTTATATTATTTCGGGTGATGTATATTTTATAACAATGTAGTGTATTTTAAACTGAGTACATTATCATATTTTTATTGATTTTTATTTTTATGTAAAAATTAACAATTAATTGTAGTAAAAGTACTATTACTTAATATAACAATTAATATATTATAATAACTCACATTCCTTAATTGACATCGCGAGTATCTTATAAAATATACATCACAAAAATAATATCTCAGTATTAAATCTAATTTATGTATTATTTATTTTTTTATTGTTTTTTAGCTACAAATTATAATAAAAATAAAAATTATAATATAATTTAAAACCAAAAACACATTCATATTATGAACTAAAACTCAATGTGTTGCAACAAGACAAGTAAAAATTTTTACGTTCATTTATAGGATTGATGACGTGCAGTAAGACTGTCTAGTTCATTTATATAGCAATTCTTTATGTTTAAAAGACGTACATAAAACTGTAGTAGCACATAAAAACGTATATGACGCACAGAACTGCTGTGATAATGGACATCGAAAAATATAAGAAATTACACGCGGTAAAACTAGCGGGCACCGAGTAGCAGTTTATTGAGAGTGTCTTGTGAGGTATTACTTTAAAAAGCCAACAATTGTGTACTTAAAAATATTCAGTATAAAATCTCTCAAATTATTTCATACGTAATATAAATTTTCGAATACTCGTCAGTTATCATGCGTTTGTCTCCTAAAACCTTTTAGCACTCATAACTTATCGTTTCACAACTTGTCTATGCATACAAATGCTCATATTAAATTCCAATTTCTAAGGTTTTTTTTTTAACTCGCTAATTTAATTAAAATATTCTGATGTCTGCATGTGAACACTTAAAGTGTATTGTTTCACAAAATATATGATAACGACTGTGAAAATATCATCGGAGTAATTATACATTCACTATACGACTATGTAAAGCCCAATTCGACTTTATGGTTAAGCCCAAATTGAGTTTTTTTCTGTATGATATTATATACATGCAGAGCTTGCTGCCAGTTTTTTCATCAAACTGAGTAATTGACAATGATTTTTAAATTTTAAAATATGATATTTATTCTCGTGTAATAACTTTAAAAACTTAATTTCAAAAGAATACACACATTATTTGTGCTACTTGTGGTATGTCTCCTATAAAAATACCTATTTATAATTTATTCAATGTACATAGTCGATTAGCGTTCATACGAGAACAAAACCGCTTACACTGAGTACAATAATTATTCCACTGTTCCGTGAGAAGAATAATGTTTAATACTTTAATTAACATTTATTTGTAATATAATGCACGTGTATATTTATTTTTAAAGTTAACCCTATGGGATTAATTTTACATACATTATGACTGCATGTAATGTATAATTTTCCTCAAGCTACTAATTTTACAAATTAACTAAAAAAAATTATTTTTACTATTAAATTTAAGAGTTAATTTACTAGTGGTATTTCATATTATTAATGTTATTAAATGATCATTGTTGTGGCTAAAAACGTGATGTACACGTAAATCAAGCTATGTATTCATTGATTTACAACTGAAATGAATTTCACTCTCTGAAATTTTACCTGAATACATTTTTATTTAAATATAAAAAATAATATTCGAATGGAAGACTTATCAATAATAGTTTATATTTCCTCTTTAAATAGAACTTGTATTCTTAGCTAAATTGTTAGAAATGAGTCTAACTTCAATTTAACTAACAATATTACTTTTCATTTCAAACAAATATTTCAATCGTGTGTTAACAATTGAATAATTTTTAAATTGATTAAAATAAACGCGCTCTGGTATTCTGAAATTTATATATATTAATAAACGATAGTATTTCAATCAACAACTACAAATTCAAGTCAGAAATAAGATACTATGCATGTTTTTAAGTTAGGATATCGCATTTCCTATAAGCATTTTGTTGTTGCAACGCAATAAATATAATTAAAACCACAGGCATAGTTCAAGGTTAAATTGTGTTTGTTGATATTATAGAAGTGAAAATGTTTATAATTAATAAAATTTTTTACATATAATTAACTCTCAACTAAATATTGTTTTATTTAAAATCAATGATAAAATAAAAAATATATACCACCAAATAGTAGAGTATACTTAAGAATTAAAAACAAACAATAAACTAAGGGGAAAAATGATTATCTAAATAAACATCAAACCTCTACTATTTATTTTTCTATTATACTCGAATTGCTCACCAATGTGTTTAAAAAACGTTCAACGATAAGAGAATAATGTATTTAAAAAGACCACATTTGCATCGCATAACTGAAAAATACGTGTATTTCAAATGTTATATTTACAATATAAAATATAAGGTTCACGTGTGAATTGAATATTTGTTTAAGCTATCAGTTAATTTTTTTTTTTTTAGATTTAAACGGAAGCTTGAAATATCTAGGTCAATTCATATTAAATATAACTATATTTTCATTAATTTTGAGTCATGCAAAATCATGAACTATTAAAATTAGCATTTTATAAATTAATTTATTATTTCTTCAAGATAGCCGGTCATCTGACTAGATAATTCTAACTAAAAATTACTCTTGACCCAAATTAATATTTTGACTAATAACTGTTTCACTTGATCTCGCGATAATTTTGTTTATTTTACTTGGTAAAAAGGCATAGCAACTTCATTAATTAAGTTGGTTTCAAAAGGATGAAACAAAAATGTGTGTTTTGTTCGACGCAGAACTAAGCGGATTACACTTAAATATACTGTTTCAAATATACATTAAGTGACAGTAGAAATATTATCAAGCATGACGATTTATAGACATACTTGAACAGACATTAAAAATTTATCTTTCGCAGTCATTTTCTATTGTGTGCAATAGAACCAACGAATAACTTGCAGAATGTAGTTGTCATATCACATATTGTTATTCCTGACAAAAAATAACCATTCAAGAAATAAATTTCAGATAAAATGACCGTTTATGAGTAATGGAATAGAATTCCAGACGCTACATTACTACATGTCGGTTAGAAAAAATACTATCTTTGATCGTTAGGTATATGTGTAATAATTCTGTTATTTATATTTTTCATTTAAATATAAGATAAATTTGTTTAAACACTGAAATAAAAAATTTAAAGTAATAGCTTCTGTAAAAAATATTCAAGCTATTTGCAATATGGCTTCGCGATTCATAAAGGTAGAATTTGAACAATTTAAATTGAAAATACTTGGCCTTATTCGTTTCACAACTATTTCCAATTATTTTACTATCAAATAGACTTGTCCTTAACATTAAATAGCAGAATTAAATTTCATTAAGGCATAACGATTTCAATATTTAAAATTCATAATCCTTAAAACAAAACAAAATTTAATATTATTGCCTACGTCGAAAGAAAAAAAATAACATGTATAAAAACATAGAATTGATATTAGAAGACCCAAACAGCTATCTTTACTACTTAACTTGTTGCCATTACATATATTTGCTGAATGAATTCTGGAAGAGTCTCGAGTTATAAATTACATTACTCAGCTAAAAACACAAACTTTACTATTTTCGAATAGAAATCATTAATGAAAATCTGAGCACGTCTTCTTAAAATCATTGACAAAAATAGACGGCTCTGGTTGTTCCTAAAAAAATTAATATATTTTCTTACAATTAAATTTCATAAACATTTTTACTGACTAAAAGATTCTTCCCGTTAAAAAATATTTTGTTATTAATTAAATTGCTCTTCGACGATATTTTTTTCTTCAATAAATGTAGTAAACTTACAGGTAGTCACTTTTGAAATATCTATGAGTATCGCCCACTCAATGATTATCGAGTAAACAATTTTTAATATTATTTGAAAAACTATAGATCAGCGAATTTCCTGTCTCAATGACGTAAGTACGTTTTAAAACTTAAATGAACGTATTCCTTTTAAACTTAACAAGAAATGCCGTCAACTTAGCAGTAAGCTTAAAGTCAATAACCGTATTATCAATTTAAGAAAAATAAAGTCGAATATAATGTTTTAAAATGTTTAAGGTATGCTAGTTAGTGTTTAATTTCTATCTGATGTAAAATTTCAAGTAAATGTCAACTAACTTTTAATAATAACTCTTTACTTTTAAATAACCTGATATTTAATTTAACTTTTAATTTTATCAGTTAAATGTTATTCATAATTTCATAATAGAACAAAAACTTTTAATCAAACAATGTGTTGTTACAACTTACATTTTATACAGAAGCCTTTATAATTCAATTATAGTTAAATTTCGTTCATTTTAACAGTATTACACTCATAATTTTATTTTTATGTGATAAAAATTATTATTTTTAAGTAGTTGTTAGTTTCTTATAAAAAAAATCCACAACAAAACGTATAAATTTATATAATTTTATTTTTTTATTCTTGACAGTTAAATTTCACATCAAAAATATATTTAATATAACTAATAAATATAATACAATGAGTTTTAAGAATCCTTTTAAGAAGTTTGTCTTGAAAATTATTAAAAACTTTATCGAAGTATTCAATAATCTTACTACGACACAACTTTTAATCGTTCTAAATATTTTGATAATAATTTGAGAATCGGACCAATGATTACTATACATGAAAAAATAAACCGATGTTAAAGTTATAAACAAAACTTGAACGATTTCACAAAAGTATAACTGTACTTTATATTTTTAATATGTTTCCTCTAAAATATTACTGTAAAATACCCATTAAACTGAAACCAGATTGAAAATAAAACTATTGGCCACTTAAAGTTTATACCATCTTAGACGGCTCTATGTATTGTTTTTAATATAATTCTTTCCATCCACTCAAATGTCCAGATAGCGATTACCGTTAAACTTAAAACGCAGGCGGTGTTTATTATGTTAAGTTCAAAAGACCCATAAAAGATTCTGGCTGATAATATAAATTATGTGTTTCGGGTAAGTGAACTCACCGGCTGCCACTGAATATCCATTTGTATAGTCTATCTTTTTGCAATCATTAATAGAATACTGGCAAATAGAATATGGTTGTTAGATTGCAATAAGTATAAAAAATTAATAATTCTAAACGTAAGAAAGAGAAAAAATTTAGATATTCAATGGAAGAAAAATATGGCGACGAAATAATTTAAACAATGATTGATACTTGAAATGAATGAAATTAACTATAAAGTCAACTATAAAAAAAATGAGAATTTTTATTTTAGATCGGCATTTGTTAAACCCATTGCACACAACAGTTTTCAATCTGTTCCAGTTTCATAATTTGAAAATTGTCATTATTTTTTGTATTACAAATAATAAATAGAAAATAATGACTCAATTAAAAAAAAAAAATTTAAATAACATAATTAATTTAAGAACAGAAAACAATCGGAAATTATTATTGTTTTTCTATCTTCAAGAAGAAAATAGAATTTTGTAACATTAAACATGACAACGTACTGAGATAAATTTATATATATTTTTTTGGTATCTATTTTATATTTATCAGCTTTACTTAATATATTAAAATATGTCGACATAATTGCAAAAGTTCGTTTTGTTTTTTTTCTAAAGAGATTATCATTTATAGCTTAACCATTTTATAATTAAAAATTTCAAACATTTTACTTGTAACTACTATAAAATTGTTTAAAAAATACTAATATATTTCACATCCTACATTTAGAATAATAGTAATAGTTAAATTTATGAAACCTTAATATAATTAATCATTCTTAAGACAGTTAATAAACATTGGCATTAATAAAATTTTTTATTAAATCAAATGCATTACTTAATTTCAAAGAGAAGATAATTTTAAAAAAATGGAAATTTATGAATCATATGATTAAAAACAGCGAAGGAAAGAAATTAAATATTAAGACAATATTGTATACCATTACTGGGGCCTTCTACGACCATAAAAAAGGAAAACGTTATCTTTGTGATATGATAATGAAACTTTATTATGAGAAATATCTCCGAAAGCGTAAGAAATTATGTTGAATTACCTTTTGGTAATTTATGAGTTTGGTTGTGGTTTAGATTGTGTAAATTTCGAGATGTCATCGTACAATGTTATTTATAAAAGATGTAGCAAAAATTAAAGTGTTAATTTTATTAAAATTACGTGTTCCAGTCTTCTAAAATTAAAAACTAGTAAGTTAGGTATAATTCGAAAACTACAAGCATATCAACCTTCGTAACAATAATGCACTATACCTAATGCAAATGCCTATACAGAGCGCCGTGTAAACCAACAAATTTGGTCCATTAAACACAGTGAATTAATTATTAAATGTCTAACAATCTTTTGCAAAGCTCAATGTAACTATCCAAATTTATGAGATGAATTATACATCTTCTTTTTTATTTCTTTTAAGGACTAATAATTGTTATAACCAGTCAACTATATTTGAACTGATGTTTTTACTTAGGAAAGGGTTAAGTGCAATTGTTTCCCGTTGACTTGTTCACTGAGGATAAGGTGCTTATTGCCATTATAAGTTACCCAGCCTACAATGGCAGGCGCAGTTTAACACTAGAACTCATTGGTAATTAGTGTGTCCATTGTAACACGCCATGCCTCTGAATCATACTTGGTTAGTAAACATTTTATAGAACTACAAATATAGTTGATAAGTGATATCTATCACATGATCAGTATTACTTGTTCTTTTTTTACTATTAAGCAATAAAAAATGCTATTGACACAGAGTAACCGTAAAAATTGGTATTAAAGAATCCTATTCGATTAGTATTTCTTGTTATCGCAAATATAATGTTTAAATATAAACACGACTTCCATACAAAAGTTATGTAGTATAATTTTTATAAAAACCTTCATATAATATAAAAACATTATAGTAATAAATTTAGAATACTACAAAATTTATAAAATTGATGCTCAACAACGCAAAAAATGTCATTTTATACCACTAGAAAAATTTTTATTTAATAAAACTTAAGAAACTTTTCGAATATTATCGGAAATCATGAAATGTAAAAATTATAGTTATAAGTATAATTTCAACATTTCAACTCCGTTTAAGTTTTAGTATAAATCAAACAATAATGATCAAACTAAGTGCTTTTTTTACTATTAAAATAAAATTAAAGCAACCTTATTTTGACAATGATCATTTTTTAAAACTAAGTTTAATACGACTTTCATTATTTTACAGTAAATTTGAAATTAAAAAATAACATTTTCATCAAAAAGTATTTTATTAAGTTAAAAAAAAAAAGTAATATTACAATACCCAAATTTTGTCATCGAATATATTTTTTTAATACCTAAATTTTATTAAAAAAATTATGGAAGTGAAATAACTACCTTAAAGCTATACATATTATTGACGCCTTAAATTTCAATTAAGTAGAAGACAATAAAAGGGCAATGTGAAGCAGAATTCATAGCAGCAGAACATCATTTGTAGATGTATTGAATTTGAAAAATGTATCCTCAAGCTTTATCATGTGTTTCATAAAACAATAATGAACGTGAGTTATAAATATGAGACAATAAGTTTCCTATTTTCTTACAGCATAAGAGTTTAACGACCTCGTTAGTGCATGCAGCTTTTGCTTTTTAATAATCTTCGATTAAAAACCAATATAATAATCTCAATATATATATATATATTTTTAAATTTATATTATAACGCCACAATACGATATTCTTAAAGTTCTGTTTTAAAATTAAACATTATAAAAGTTATTAAGACAATTATTCTTAAAGTTAGTAATGACTAATTAATTTTTCAAAGTGTTTAAATTTATGAGAATGAGAGGACGAGTTGAGACTATTTTAATTAAATACATTAATGTACTTAAACGTAAAATACATAGTATCAAAAATCATAAACTTAAATGATGTGTTAATATAGGTTGTAATTAATAATAATTTGGATTCCAATTCTTTATAACCTTTTTAATAAAATACTGAAAGAAAAATTACACCTTAGAACCTAAGAAGCAAAGAAACACTATATACGAGTATAAATTTAAAATAATTTTATTTTAATATTTATTTTAAATATTTTATTGAATTTTTAACATTTATCGATAATTTCATATTTTCAGAAAAATATGAAAGCACAATATATAAATACAATAATATTTATTCATGACGTAGGATAACATGATAACGTACTCATAAACACTAAATAATTTTGCAGCTAAAAACTAAAATATACATAGATTTTAAAAAAATTGTTTATTGAATTTGGTAATTGATCAATTAAGTCAACAACCTATAACACATTAATATTAAGATAAAATGATCATCTCTGTTAATGAATTGGATTATTATTATTACTATAATTTCTGCATTGATTAATAAAAGTACTCTTATTCAATATTAAAATAATTGAAACGTAAGTCGTCACTTAATGAATTAACATTCAGTTTTTTTCCCAGATTTGAATACATCTAAATATAATATAAACAGGTTTAAATCGTATCAATCAATAATTTCTATTAATCGGTAAAAAACAAGTGAAACATATACATTTCTTATAAGGGTGATAACTCAATAGATAATAGATTTTTTTTAATAATAAATTTAAATGCTTATTATACCTTGATTATAGGCACAATTTTTCTATAAAAATTATCATTGCTTGTCGGATTGTATTCAGATTCAGTTGCGCGTACGAACGATTTGCTTGTACAAAGGCCTCGTTGAAATAAAAAACGCTTAAAAAAATATTATTATGTTACTAAAAAAAATTTCATTAATACTACTAAACCACAAGTCAAAATAAACAGTAAATAATCAAAATTAAGTTCTTCTATTTTTTGAAACACAATTATAATACAATTGATATTTTCAATATTTTGTATTGTCATTTCAATTTCTCACTAAGCAATTTATTTAAAAATGTTATAATTAGTTAATTTTTCAGTTTAGCATTAAGCAATATTCAATGTATCATCATTGACAAATCTTTTGCTATGTTGCGTTTTATACAAATCTAAGTGCTATTTTTACTGATTTATTGTAACTTATATAGTATACTTTAGTAAAACACTTAAAATAAATCGATCGATTTTGATTTACAAGGTTTATTGGATTTTGGTTTTTGATTTATTTATCTTAAACCATTTAATTAATCAAAAAATGAAAATAATATTATGAATTTTTAATTTGGTTTCTTTTAGGTATGACCATTTAAAATAAATGAAGTTGACACCCTCATAAGGTGTAAGAAATTACCTTATAATGTATTTATTTATTGATAAATTAAGAAAACATGTTCCTAAAGAAACCATAAAAAAAATTTTAATGTTATTTTTAATTTACGATTTATTAAGTGGTTTGTGATAAATGAATCACTTTATATTGTTTTTAAGTGTGTAAACATATTAAAAACTTCACAAGCACATTATTTGTTTTATGTAAAAAAGAAAAACCACAACATATGTACGCATTATATAAAACAATTTTAAATAAACGAAAAAACATATTGTAATGAAAATTAATCACAATGTATTTTAATATTTAATAGTTATGCATTATAACAGTTTTAATTAAATGTATAGATTAAAATCAAATTTATATTATAGCTAAACAACTTTAAAACAATGAACTAATTTATTTATAATCAACAAAATTTATTTTTAATAATTAGATTGATAGACAAATAACTAAAGTATTCTATTAAATATAAAATAAATATTTCATTACTATTTAACAAATAACAGTAAATTACTTAACTAAATTAGTCAAATAATTCTATATAATATTTGTTAGAACATTCGGAATTACCCTGTAGAGAGTTGAACTTTTAAAATAACTAACTACAGTTTTATAAAATTATTATTTGAAAATAAAAAACTTTAAATTACTTTTGTTTAATAATTTATTGAATATTTAGAGCTATCATATACTTAAATGGTCATTAAGAAGCAAATATAACAAATATGGTACACGTTATATTAATTTACAAGTACACTTTATGATAAAATATATTTTACAACAACTCATACAATTTAAATTTTATAAAGTAATTATACTTTTACCACATTAAAAAATAGTTACCATCAAGTGGACCAACTAGGGTCATTTAATATCTATAATATTTTAGGCCGTATCAATCTACAGCGCTAATAAAATATTTACTTATATTGTTAAGAAATACAAAATATTTGTTAAAAAAAATTAAGAGATGAAATCTATAAAATATGTAATTGCTCAAGTTTATTCACCGACCCAAAATTGACACTAGACTGTATATTCTCCATAGGGTTTTCTTTAGCGTAAATATTGAAATTCGTTTACAAGTATAGTCTTTGTATATAAAAAATATATAAATAAAATAGTACTCTTCGACGCGTAAGTCTCCAATATCTACTGTGTTGTCAAAAATATAAATTATTATCGGTATTTCAATGAAATAACAAACGTTGATCGATTTATTTTACTTTAAGAGCAAAAAACAAAATGGCCCCGATAAAGAAGTTAGCACGATAGACATTTTAGCCCCACCCCCGATTATAACGACCACCCATAAATGATCTTGTAGAAATATCATTGAGTATTGATTAGAAGTATTCAAATATTTTTTAAGAGGCTATAACTGCATTGATTTTATTATTTTCGATAACAGATCTTCAAACGAAAACTAAAAGGTTCTATCATCCTAAGACATTGTATATATAACAGAAACTTTTGGTTTTCGAAAGGCGGGATAATTAGATAGAAAAAATGTTCGGTAAGCTTATTTAATTTCTCTTTTTAATATCCTTTTCTAACTATAAAATAAGTTTACTAAGTTACTATATACAAGGAAAACACAAAAGTTATTGAAAACTCGAACCAATTTTTATTTGTTTTAATCTAACACAAAAGTCTAGTTTCGCATATGATTTCTGTTATTTCAGTTATATAGGAAAAATTATGTTGTAATATTATTGTTAAGCAGTATTATTTTCACGGGTACCAAATGATAGAGGAAATTCGACTGCCACATTACGTAGATACGATTATATAAATTATAAATGCCCGTCTTGTGTTAATAATAAGGAACTTCTTTATATACTTGTATTTTAAACAAGTAATTTTTTTTTTTGAAAATTCATAAATAAATGTTTTTTTTTTTATGAAAGGGTAATTTTTTCTCTCTAAATTTCTCTTTTTCCTCGACTTAATTCCAGCTACTTCAGGTCAGCCACCCTTATCCTAAAATTCCACTTGACACAATCTTCTAAATCATCTACGCTCACTTCAGCCATCCTCATATTGCACACGCGTACATCCGAGATGGAACAATTTGCCTAAGTTTTGTTCAAGACTCTTCATACTTTTTGAAAAAAATTTTACGCCTGCTATCGACCTGACATATTTACTAATTTATTTATTTGCACACTAGACAAAATCTAACATAGTAAAATAAAAACATGTTCACATTTTACACAAAAGGAACTAATACTATTCTAATCAAATATATATTTTATTTGAACAGTTGTCAACAAATTTGACATATCGACGTTTTTTTGAAATATTTTCAAACATATTTGTAGACATAACTGTAATATTTTTTATTTAAGCCATATTCATTTTCCATTCAAACCTCAATTATCTCAAAATTATCTGTACTCAAAATATTAAAAACTGTAAAACAAGACTTTTATCATTGTCAAATAAATAAATCTTACACATTAAAATACCTTTAAGTACACATTAGACAGTTAACGTAAGTGATTTTGGTATCAAGTTTTCAGTATTTTTAACGCAAAGTTTAATATAAATATATTTACAATCAAAGTGAATTATTCAATACTATACTTTAAAGTCTAAATGAAAAATCACACTCATATAAATCATATGAGACATTTTCTATTTTAATTAAATTTTTTTTTTTTTTTGTTACAGCCAACAATATGAATTTAATAATTCTGTCATTTTTTTTCTGCATATATGCTGTAATTAGTACTTATGGTGATCTCGACAATTCGTTATTACTTCGTAAGTTAACGATTTATATTAGTTTAAATATATTAATATAATAAAACTCGTTTAATTTTTTTAATTTAATTTTAGAGGTGGCGCAAGAAATGAATAAAACTAGTAAGCAATAATTTTTCCTTGCATTTCTTTATGATTGGTTACTAAAAATTATATTTTTCTATCACAATTGAAAATTGTACAGTATAATATGTTTAATAAAATTGACAGATTCTTTTAAAAGTGTTAATTCTTATACATAATGTATTAAAACATTTTTTTATTTTATATTTATTTTATTGCAGATCAAATGTTAGAATGCATTTCAAATAATAGTAATAAAACTTCATAATATATATTATTATAATGGGGTCAATCTATGCCAAATCATCCAGAAATGTTTGCACGACCACCTCATTTTTTTCTGAAATTTTTAGGGTATTTTCTTTATGCTATATTTAGATTAAAACAATTTTTTTTTACGACCTTCCCATTTTTATAGCAGTTTCAATGTTAAAAATAGCCAGAACGTTAAAAAACACAAAGATTATTTAATATTATCTAATGGAATTATATATTTAAAATTGACTTTATTATAAATACCTAACTATTAAATCTTTTTCATTATAAACTAAAAATTTAATTAATGTGAATCAAACCAAAGTACTAATAATGTTTTTTAAAAATTATTTTAATTTAGATAAACACATTGTAAGTGCGTTTGAAAAATTGATTGACAATTATACTTACAGTAGGTATTATTGTTATGAAAGAGTGAAAAATAACAATAATTCATTTAATTGAATAAAAATTATATCATACATTGGAGTATAGATATTATGTATGAATTTTTTAATAAAACTAAAAAATCTACATTTTATAATGATTCAGTTAAACGATTATATGTTAGTAATTCACTCTCTGAATACTAAGAAGTATTTAAAATGTCATTTATATATATATATATATTAATACATAAAAATTTATAAGTACGACTTAATTTAACATTCTTCAATAATTAATCTTTCAATATAGCGTCAAATAACCAACACTTAAAATAGAAAAATACTCAAAACAATTTAAATTTTTAATTAACTTTCTATTTTTATACTGTTTATTAATTTTTATATAACTGCTACAATAATTTTTCCTGATTTTGTAGACTTTGTAGCTAATGAGCTTTTAAGAAGAGGTAATATAGCACAATTATTAAAGTTTAATTAAAATCATGAATAAATAAATTTCAAGCATTTTTAATAACAACAGATTTATTTTGTTTTTAGATTCATTAACTTTAAAAGCTGTTGATGATGGTAATTAATGTTAATTTATTTATATCTACAAGTAGGCCAAATCTAACAAATCAAAATCTCAAAATAACTAAAATTTATTTATGCTAATTTATATCATTAATATATAATGTTTACATTATGCAAATAAAATAGAACTTTTTAGCTTCTTTTTTTAAATATTTAATATTATATTTCAAATTTTAAAATATAGTAAGAATATATAAATACTTTTCCGTGAAAATATCTTCAACATTATTAGCGTAAAGACAATAAATAAGTTTTAAATAAAATTCATGTTTTATGCGTTTCAACGAGTTAAAGTTCGAAAATGAATTTATAGGTTTTTAAAACTTTAAATACAGAGTGATTCACAAATTATGAATACAATATTTAAATATTTCACGAAATATGTTACGTTTTTTCTTTTTATACGATAATAGTATCCTATCTTCTACAATGTTTATAAAAACATTTGGACCTACCTCTTCTCTCTCTTATGAAATATATCAACTACATTTTTTTTAGTGAAAGAGTATATGTTTAACTAACTTAAACATAAGAAAATAGCTGATCGATAACAAATTAGTGTTTCAAAAAATGTTATTACTTTTATACTAGAATAGTGTGGTTAACGAAATCCTAGCCAAAAAATAAACAGACCTTTTAATAAAAGGTATATAATTTCTAAAATAGTAGTTTAAGAGTTGTTGATGATTAGTCAATTTCTTTTTTTTATATAAGTTTATAATAGTTAAATATACGTTTCAATTTAAAAATCATACCTTGATAAGTAAGGTAAATTTTACTTTAGAAAATTAAGGTACTATTTTAAAGAGTAGATGGGCAATTGGACTTTATTAACTTCTGGAAATAAAAAATATAAAATGTTTTATATTTTTAAAGATATTGCGTAAAGCATAGTTAATCAATCATTTTTATTTCTTAAAAAACCCTGAAAATATGCTCATATTAAAAAAAAAACTGTAAATTATACTCAAAATATGATGAAACCTAAATAATTCAATTTTTTCAATATATGCTTCTGGATCTAGACTCACCAAAAAACGTATATTCAAGTAATTATATAAGATTTTTTTATTATTAATTTTGTTTTCTAATTAAATTTTTAATACATTTAAATTTAAAAGAAAATTATTTTGTTTTTTTTTTTAGAAAAATACAGATATAATAGTGATCAGGCGTTATCAACCACAAAACTTAACTTTTATAAGAATACAGAAGTAAAATTATTTGGTGAATATAGTAAATTGAAAAGTATGTTTATTGTAAAACTCAAACTTTATCGATAGAAAATATTCTCTTGATTTACTTTATTAAAATTGTACAATAATATTAGTACACTATTGATATGCTTTGCTTGTCTCAAAACATATATAAAAACTCACAAATTAAATTTTAATATCAAACCATTAAAAAACATAGTTAGGTCGATTGCAAAATTTTTGCTTGAATATCAATTTAAAGCTTTGATTACACATATCAAAAATTTTAGTTTATTTTCTTACAAAAAAATTTGATCTGTGGATAACAACTTTAGGATAAGAGCTTATTGAGTAAGGCAAAATAGTCATTTGGAGAAAAGTTATTAAAATGTCAAAACATAGTTGAACACCTGTATACAAGTTGATTCTTTTTTTATTTACAACTTATTTCATTTAAAAATAAAAATATTTCTATTACTTCCATGTTTTTCTCAATTTATCTACTATTTTCTATGTTCATCCCTCATATTTTATAAAGGTGGCAATATAATTTTTTTTAATGAAAAAATTCAAATGACTATCTAATTTATTATCTAGGTATATAAATGTTAGTAACTTGAACGAGTACTTAGAATTTTACCAAAATTCTTAAAACTAAAGGGAGAAAAAATTTAGCCAAAAAATGTCTAATAATTTAATGTATTGACGATACAAATATCATAATTTTATTATATTTTTCGTTAGACATTATTAAGTTGCACTCCTCCCATCTAAGTATAAACATATTAATAACTTTTGAAACATTAGTTCAAATGTTGTTATCGACCATTAAAGTTTTTATTAGATCATTATATATTAAATAACCTGATTAAATATATAAATTATCATTTGAAAAAATTGAAGTATAAGACATAAAGAATAAATCCTAAAAAGTACTTATTAATTAATAAATTGAGAAAAATATGTGACTATGTTGATTTAGCGATCTAAATCATTAAACTAAATCAACTGCTACAAAAAAAAAGAAAAAAGCCAGTGCGTGTTACGAGTACGCACAGATGAAGTGAAACTTCTTTCGTTATGAAGATATAACGTGAAAATTGCATCTATAATGGTTTTTTTAAATTTTTTTATGCATAATCAAAATTATTTAAAATAAAATTATTAAATACATCTTAAATAAAATTACTTTAATTTTCAAAAATACAGTACTAAATTATAATATAAAATATACTTTACAGCCGACCGTGGTCGACCGTGCCCGACCAAGATGCCGACCATGACACTCGATAATCTGTTTTTTTTTCGCACCCTCTATAAAGAACTTTCACTTCAAAAAGAATAATTCAAACATAATATTTAAAAAAAATAATAAAACTGTACATGACACTAGAACAGGCAAAAATTTATTTAAATGTAAATTCTGCTGTTAAAAGATAATGTATGTTGGTGATAGTATTACCAATAATGGCATCTAAAAGATGATATTTGATAGTGACTAATCCCATAATTGAATAATTGTACTGTTGTATTTTTTAATATTTTAGTTTTTCATGATAATATATATTTTTCAGATTTTTCGTGTAGTAAGTATAGATGTTAATTTTTATATTTTTTTAAGAGAGACTAATTAAATATTTAAAAGAAAATAACTGCATTTATTTTCTTGCCGTCAACCCAAACTACCGCATGTTGGCAGGTGATATTGTGCTATAATTAATCAAATCTTAATATTACAAAAAATAGTTCTTGGTAAACCATAAACTACTCGTTTACTCGCAAAATAAATACAACATTAAAAGAAAAATTATTGTTTTTTTTTAATGGCATATATTTTTTGATTTATCAGCTTATGTTACTCTTTTTAATCATCCCTTATAAATTAAAGGGGTGTCAACTCTTATAATTTTTGATTCAATAATCATTTTGTTGTTATTTTTCAAAAATAATTAGTGTCTTCTTAAACTATTCTTAAAGCATACAAATCTAAAATTATAGCGAGGGGGTCTACATACTCTATGTATTAAAATACTTCTAATTCAATGATAACTTGCCTTAAAATAGTTATCGACCCATAAAATTTTGTCTAAAAAATTGTTTCTTAATGTCTATTTTCTTAGACATAGTCTAAGAAAGCAATAAAATGTTCAACAAAATGATTATTGGATCAAAAGTTATAAGAGTTATGAGCTAGATCTGGATCACTCATATACATTGTATATGCTACATGGTGAACCGATCTAACTATATTATATATGAAGAGTGAATGTGTCAAACGTTCTATGTGCCAAAAACATATTTGTTCAGAAAACACAAAAAACAATGGTAACATGGGCATGTCTCACATATCGAACACCATCTATGAATGCAATTTTGTACAAGTAAAAAATTTAATTGACATTTGAAACACATACAAGATTGTGGCCTTTGGCACATAGAACATAAATCAAAAATAAAACAATTTTTTTACTTTTTTGGCACATAGAACCTTTGACACATTCACTCTTCATATGTATAAAGAATATCTTATAATTACATAATCCTGCATATGTATATAAACCTTTATAAAATAAAATACCTTATATTTTTTAATTTTTATAATTGTTTTATACTTTATACAAATAATTTTAGATGTTACAATGACTGGTAAGTATATTACATTAAAATTGATTAAAAAACACATATTCACAATTTAAAACATGAGCTATTTTTTTAGCGTTAACAAAATAAAACACCTTCCCTTAAAAAATACACATAGTTAAAATAGGAAAATTAAATTTATCAATTAGGTACTTGCAGTATTAGTATAAATATAAAGCAGTTAAATGATTATTGTATGTATTGTTCCAGAAAATTTGTCTTATGATACCGAAGTTCAAAAAAGAAGAATTATTATGAAAAATATATTTCAAAAATATCTTCAATATAAAGTTGGTAAGTTCAATAATATATTTGCAAATAAAAAATTGAACAATTGAGTTAAACTAATATTTACATTTCATAAAACAAATAAGTCATAGGAAGTTTACTATTCCATATTTCATACATATTTTTTAGCTTCGAAGCTGAGAAGGTATTAATTTTACTATGATGTGTTTTTTTTTTGTCTGTTACCACTTTTTCTCAGCTCTCACCGAATCGATTTCTTTCAACGATACTTCAAAAGATCACAAATCGTAACTAGTCGAAGACATTACCCTCAAAAATTGAAAAAATTTCCCACGTTCCCGTAAATGGGAGTAATCTACAAAAAATTACAAATTTAAAAATCTCTAATTTTCGAAATATTTTTAATTATTTTTACTTAAAACTGTCATAACTATTTCAAAAATGACCAAATCAATATAAATTTTTTTTATAGATGAATGATGTGTTACATATCATTTGATGTATTTTTTTTATAAATCTGACCCTTTACCTGCCCATAGGCAGGCATTCAAAATGAAAACTTTTTCAACTTAACTTTTGAAAGCGTTCCGGAAATACTGAAACTTTTATATATACTTTAAATTAAAGCTTAATTAATATACTTTATTAAGAAAAAAAAAATTTTGGACTTTATTTTATTTTCATGGTGAAAATGGACATCAAAGTTAATAAAAAAAAATACGATTTTTGTAAAAATATTCTTTTTTATATTATTAACTTTATAATGCTATAACTTTTTTAAAAATGAATAGATCATTATAATTTTTTTAATATAAGTACTATTTATATTTATATATTAATAATATATAATTTTATTTATTTATTTATTCATATATTACATTTATAAATCATAAAACTTGTAATCAGAATATAAATAAGACGATAGGAGATAATGTAGATTTTGGAATAATCCATTAAGTTTTGAAAATTAAACATTATCTACAGATTTGCATCGAAGCATTTTATTTTGATAGTGATTTTAAACACTGTCAGATATCATCTATACTGGACCCAACTATGCCACATCCTCACTGTGCCGCGACCCCACTGTGCTGAGTTTTTATCAGTGGTTTTACATTACATTATAACAAATTTTTATATTTTCAGATAATATGGCAAGTTCTATGTGTTCTAATTCTGCGATAATAGACGTGAGATGTAAATTATTTGCCTTAGAAAGATCTACAGATGAATCAGTTCACACGTATGAATTCGAACCTCGTTGTGTTAGTAATAGTTGTTATATCGATCCAAAAAACATAATAGAATATGAAGTTTTAATTAGAGAATCAATGGGTAATGGACCAGGAATATTTAATCAAATGTATGATGGGACATTTACATATAAGATATCACATACAATAATGGGAAGTAAAGAAGTTGAATGGTTAAAAATTAAAAAAAGAACTTGAAATCCTTAGTTTTAATGCAACCAAAATTTATATTATTTGTTTTTAGTTGAGTGTACTAATTTTAATAATTAAATAATCCACAATAATTGAAATTAAGAATACAATTTTTTAAATTTCATAAAAAGTTTTTTATGATTTAATAAACAAAAATTGAATCTTTTTTTTTAATAGTATTTAAATTGTAAAAAGAATTTTCGTGTAATATTCAGTATTATATTCTAATACTTGAATTGTTTATGTCATCAAAATATTATAAACCTAAGAGAAATGACTTCCTTTTTATATACACTAGTCTGGAAAAAAAATAATTCATGTATTCAATTATTGTATTTAAATGTAATTTTTAGTCTATTGATTATAAAGACTATGATTAATTAATTAAATAAGAGTGTGTAAAGAATTCTAACGTTTTATCCACATGCGCAATGTATTATGTTTATTAAAATAAACTATTATTATTATAAATTACTATTATTTGTATTTTGTTTCATTAATTAATTAACCAATTAAAATTTTAATTCTTACTGCTAATGCATTTTGACCAATATTCAATATTCAAAGAATTCATAAAAATCTTAAGTTATCTTTGATATTATCTAAAATTAATTAGTTAAATTAAATTATTAATTAACTTTTGGAATACTTAATTTTTAATATGCTTTCCTTTCAGTTTACGATATTATTTTGAAGCTATATACAAGTAATGGTCACACGTAATGTTTAAATATTTTGAATACAACATAATCAAATAAACTATTGTTATAAGATGTCTTAAATTATACTTTAACTGGAAATTGACTAAATTATTAGATTGTCAATGGTGATAATGATAAAACTGAGTGCATTGTCTGACTGTGTTAAATATGAGAACGATCTAACAATATTATCTAGAACTCATATTATACATAACCAAACTGAGTAAAAGTAAACACTGCATTTCTCGATACTTTAAAAGAATATGTTTACCAAATTTACTAAAATTCTAAAAATATATCGAATTTCATAAAATAATTAGTTTCAAATTTACTTACTTTCTCATATCTTTTAATGAAGATCTTCTACTGGTACATATTGGCACATCTTTTCCAATTTCTTGTGTTCGAAGAACACTCCTTGTCTTGGCTCTTGCAAAATCATGTCGTCGACATCGTTTCGAATTGGATCGATACATTTGTGAAACCGATAAGGAATTATTACCGTTGATCATAATGCTTGGGGCATTTGCCGTAATAGTTTTATCACATCCATTAGCAGGACTAACGTCACCTGATGACGACGTAGACGTTGTCGAACTAATATACTCGTTGATGTTAAGGAATCCATGTGACACTAGCCATTTGTTAATAAAATCAAGTTCAACTTTGCGTAAAAAATAATCTTGACAGTGATCTGGATGGCTATCAAGCCATTCTTCGACTACAGATAATGTTATCATAGTCATTTTTCAAACAGGGTTTCCCATATCGATTAATCCTAAAAAACAAATTTTTAAATTTATTGAACAAATTGAATCAAAAAAATTGTTATTTTTTAGGTCACATCAGTTATTTATCAGTTAATTACATGACATGTATAACTTTGAATTTTTCATTTGTCAAAGTATTTGCCAAAGTTTTTAAGAGCATAAGTACAAAGATACTTACAGGCAAATATTTAGAGTATTATAGAACGCAACCAACATTTTTTTTATTATGGGCTTATGTGTTANTTACTTGATCCAACTATGCCACGTCACCACTGTGCCGCGACCCCCCTGTGCTGTTTTTTTTATTATGGGCTTATGTGTTATTCCTAACGGTTATTTATGGCATACAAAGTATTCAGAAAAATTTCTTATTGTAATCTTAAAAGACACGATTAACGTAAAATAACCATAGTCTAAGAGTAAACCCAATTTATTATTTTGTAAGGAATTGATACTCGAATTAAGTACATTTATATATTTATTTATTTTTGTCCTAATTGTCGTCGTCATATTATACGTTGACAATTTTAGATTTTTAATTTCGTAGATGTATTAATACGTCTACATCAGATTTATTTATTTTTTTATCTTATTAATGATAAATAGTTTAANTTTTTTTACTAAAAACTGCCGTAACTTTTTCAAAAATGAACGTATGAATATAATTTT
Source organism: Daktulosphaira vitifoliae (assembly GCF_025091365.1). Classification (NCBI taxonomy): domain Eukaryota; kingdom Metazoa; phylum Arthropoda; class Insecta; order Hemiptera; family Phylloxeridae; genus Daktulosphaira; species Daktulosphaira vitifoliae. The sequence continues at coordinate 49,009,288 of NW_026099572.1, read as the reverse complement.
TTTTTATATAGATGCTTGATGTCTTTTCCTATCAATTGGTATATTTTTTTCNCAGCAGATCAAGTAGCTTTTGGAATAAAACACCAATTTTTTTAAAATTAAACACTATCTAAAGATTTGCATCGAAGCGTTTTTTTTGATAGTGATTTTAATCACTGTCAGATATCATTTACTTGATCCAACTATGCCACGTCACCACTGTGCCGCGACCCCCCTGTGCTGTTTTTTTTATTATGGGCTTATGTGTTATTCCTAACGGTTATTTATGGCATACAAAGTATTCAGAAAAATTTCTTATTGTAATCTTAAAAGACACGATTAACGTAAAATAACCATAGTCTAAGAGTAAACCCAATTTATTATTTTGTAAGGAATTGATACTCGAATTAAGTACATTTATATATTTATTTATTTTTGTCCTAATTGTCGTCGTCATATTATACGTTGACAATTTTAGATTTTTAATTTCGTAGATGTATTAATACGTCTACATCAGATTTATTTATTTTTTTATCTTATTAATGATAAATAGTTTAAAGTATGCTAAAACTTAGTCTAAAAAGGCAATCATTATTGTTTTTCTAATTCAATAAAATGATAATTATATCAAGAATAGTTAGATATAAGACATTATGTATATTATGTATAGATCTTTGGATTTCGTATAGTACAAAACACAATAGTATAAACTATCTCAGCTATTCTCATTAGACTTAATTTTAATTTGTAATTCTAGAAGCAATTAAAATTATTACTAAAATTTTAACCCAAAGAAAATTGCTCACAATTAAACAGTTTTGTAAGAAACTACACAGGAAAAATAAGGTAAGTACAAAGAAATGGACTAACATAATAGGATAGATTGAGATAGAAGCAGCTACGGTACCACCCCATGTCCAATGTCAAATTCATGTAGAGAACATTACGCACAAAACTATGACGTCACCAACGTAAAAATAATTGACATTCTGCCAGCATGGTTAGTATGTTCAATAACCGCCACCTCTTTCTAGATTAAATACATTTTTGTCACTCTTAACATGTATAGCATAAAACTAGGACATTTTTATAACAAATATGAAAACGGATAATTTACTTGTTAATTTATACAGTTCAGTAGTTTTTTCAAACCTATGCTGTTATTAATTTTATCATACTTTTATAAATATTTTAATAATTCTTTAAATTTACATATTTAAGATGGGTTGGGATAAGTTTATATAAATTTTTTTTTTTACCTAAATTATCATAAAATGAATTGTGTATTGTTCTTTTTATCAATAATTATAATACATAATATACCACAGTACCTGAATTTATACAAAAAAAATTCAAATAAATTAAAATTTAACTTTACGGTGTTTATTAATGTAATAAAAAAGTCAAACTAGATATACTAAACAATGAGCAAACATGATTCTACAAATTATGCTATGTAATTAAATATTTTCTGTTTAAATTTATTTTTTATTGTTTTAATAATTAAATATTAGCAATACGAAAATTTTTTTATAAATACCTAATGCAATTCACTTTTGATAAATAAAAACTATTTTTTAGAAAGTTTACTATGGAAGAAAATCTTTAGAAAAAATTAAGACAAGCTTAATATAACATTTTTTGCAATATATTTTTTTTTTATCTATTACTGAATATAACCCAATTTCATTAAAAATTAAATTATAATTTTTTTCGTTGTTAGAGTTTTCTAAATAAAAGGCATTCATTACAAATAGTCTATGTAAATTAAAAGTTACGTAATACATACTATATTAAATATTTTGAAAATCACACTTAAATTTTATTTGAAAAAAAATATTATATTCATAGAAAATCTTCCTTTGTATTGTATGACTTTTGAATGAGTAAAACAATATAATAAAAACCAAACGTTGACAAATAAATCATTCAAGAAAATTGTTTAAAACATTAAACTATTTTTTTAATATAATACTATACAATACATAGAAACATTTTAAAAGTTATGTTCTGTACATGTTGTTTCATTTGTCAAAATTAGATTAAAAATGAGTTTAAAGTTTGCAGATTCTGGTCGCCTGCCAGTCGGAATCAAACTTTTCAGCCGCCAGTATTGATGTGAATGTAACCTTTTATCGTAAATAGAAAACAGGGAAATTTCTTTTAAAGTTCATTGAACTTAAACAGTAGTAGTCATAAATCCAGAAGCCTTGTTGAAAAGAATATATGTGTATTATTTCCTGTTCCCCTAAATGAATTTAATATGAAAATCCTATCCGGTCACTGCCATTCGCTTATATCTCCTACCACAATAAAATTCATTATCTCTATTTTGCTTTCCTCTACATTATCCTCACTACAATAAATGACCGATAAACAGCACTCTTTATTCTTTATTATTATTTTTTATACTGAATTTAACCATTTTCATTTATGTTGATACCCTTTTCTACTCTATAATTATCACATGGTTGAGTTCATTAAAACTCACTTTTTCTTCATAATCTAACTCAATTGTAGGCACTTTACACAACGTCAACTTAAAAAAAAATAGTTCATCGCTAATTATATGGCTCAATAAATAAAACTTATGTAGTAAGCACCTAAAATAGAATTATGTCCCAAAAAATATATCAGCTTATCGGTAAGGATAGCAACAAATTTTATAGATAGCTTTTTATTGAATAAAATATTATTGAATTTAGATAATTTAAATGTATATGAATTACGATTTATATTTGCATGGTCAATATTTTTAATATGCGTTGTTGCATAATTAATACTACATAATAAAGGTCTAAAAAATAAAATTAATCACAATTTTTCAAGAAGTTCACTCTTCCCACTCCACTACAACTCCATTACCGTCAGTCTATATTGAGTAGTGATACTCTCCCCTGGGATAACTTTATAATTTTTGACTTGCTTTACACTCTATATTCCACATAAAATGATTAATCTATGACTCTCACTATTATAAATTATATTATGTTCTTTACTCTTTTTTTAAATATATATTTACTAAAGCGATATCATACGATATTGCAAAATCCAGAAGTCTTCTNCTCTTTTTTTAAATATATATTTACTAAAGCGATATCATACGATATTGCAAAATCCAGAATTCTTCTCCAAACTCATTCTTCCTACTCAAACCATACACTCCATGTACTCTTTCATTACCTACATGTCCATTCATATATCCACCTATAACTATATGTTCATTACCGGATATTCCTTGCATCACCACATCTACCTCTTTTAAAAAAACTTTTTGTCTATTTCATCACATCCTACTTGCAGTGCATAGGCACTAACTACATTCAATACTTTTTCTTCGAAAATAAAATTTACGACTATAATTCCGAGATAGGACTATCCGCCTAAGTTCTGTTCAGAACTCCTCGAATTTTTTGACAAAAATTTATACGGACTGTCGATCTGACGCAACCACTCATTAGTCACCACTTACAACTGATAGAAGGGCCGTGCTAGTATTCTTATCCCCTTCTCACAGGAAATATATAATAGATATGGTTTATAGATTATAGATGAAAAACGAATATTATAACATAATTAATATATTATTTATTATATATTTTAATTTATTAAAATAGTGACTTGAAAAAAAATATTTTTATCAACTTGATTAATTATTGGAATGACTCAACATTTAGCATACTTGAAATTAAAACTATGCTATTTGAAAATATTAGGGAGAAGCAAATTTTATTTTAGATAAATTAGGATTAGGTAAGAAAATTGTGTCCTAAGTTCATAAATCATAAGTTTTTTATGTTTAATTGTAGATAAAATATAAAAAAAACGTATTGAATCAATTATTGTTTTGTTAGCTTTTTTTGTATTTTGAATAATNATGACATTAATTTGGAAAAAACTTTTAAATTCTAACTATAATTATCTCACATTTTAATAATATTATTTAAGAACGAAAAATTATTTATTTAAAAATAAATAAAATTATATGATTAACAAAATTAATCTTAAAAAAATAATATAATAAAAATTGATCACTTGTGGCTAATTAATTAAGTAAAATTAAAACATTTTGTGAAAGATGGTATAGCAAATTTAAAAGCATATTATATTTAGCTTCAAGTATATTACTAAGAAAATATATTATTTTAAAAGTTATTTAAAGAATTTCCTAAGATTTTCACAAAAATATTTATCCTTCTATCTAAACTGTGTTAATAATTTGGAAGTAAAGAGAAAATAACTTTTACAAATTAAGATTCTTATTACTCGGTGGTGCATAGAAATTAAGGAACTTTTCATCATAGCCAAANCTTGATTAATTATTGGAATGACTCAACATTTAGCATACTTGAAATTAAAACTATGCTATTTGAAAATATTAGGGAGAAGCAAATTTTATTTTAGATAAATTAGGATTAGGTAAGAAAATTGTGTCCTAAGTTCATAAATCATAAGTTTTTTATGTTTAATTGTAGATAAAATATAAAAAAAACGTATTGAATCAATTATTGTTTTGTTAGCTTTTTTTGTATTTTGAATAATTAGGTATAGTTTGTTATTTTTTTTTTAAATTATATATAGATTTAATTTCAATAAGGTCTCCTAAAAGTTCAAGCTATCTATTAATGTCATTTTGAGTTTTTTAGAACTTTAAGATTTTCATTTTTTGAAATACGTTTCATTTTTGTTTTGATATTATTGTCTAAATATAATTTATCATAGTTATAAAAACATTCCATTATGGATTCTAGAGAGAAAAAAGGAAAATGAATTCGGTTATTAAAACATTCATCATTCTATGAGATCTTAGATCGCATATCTAACTACAATTGTATGTATGTAATAATTTTCAATTAAGAATCATTATATACTAGATTTCAAATTCGTGTCCTTGTTCTTTTCAAATTCCCAATGCTGTGAAATAAACGTATACCTATATCAAGCAATACAAACAATATAAGATGAATGACTTAACTAAAAAAAACTTGAATGGTTTAAAATTATAAGAAAAATTATGTCAAATATTTCAGTTAAATCATTTGTTCTACAAAAAAGATAAGAAATCATACTTTATGAACACTAAGATTTTTTTTAAAAGGATGACAATAATCAATGTCAACTGCAAAGCATTCATTTTCGTCTTGCAATATGCATTTACGCATTGCAGTATAAGGAATGTATAGATTTATTTGATTTTTTTATTTTATTTTATCGTATACGTAAAAATAATTTGTTATATATGAGTGTGTTTTAGTTTAGGTACAAAGCTGAGAAAATATTATTTTTACTACGAAGTGTTTTTTTTTCTCAGCTCTACCCAAATTGATTTCTATTAATAATACGTAAATGCCTCTAAAATATAATCCATTAGACATTTAAAGAGAGTTTTTGGAATTTTTTTATTAATTTTAATTTAATATTGGCAAATTAATAATTATCTCAAAAACTTGAAAGAATTTAGAAACTCTAAAGTCAGATAACGTAACAGTGACAAAGTATTTGATGTAAAATTTTTTTAATTTTTGTTGTTCACAATTATGTTATATAAATATATAAAATAAATATTAAAGACAGTTATAAATTAAAAACTTGACATTAATTTGGAAAAAACTTTTAAATTCTAACTATAATTATCTCACATTTTAATAATATTATTTAAGAACGAAAAATTATTTATTTAAAAATAAATAAAATTATATGATTAACAAAATTAATCTTAAAAAAATAATATAATAAAAATTGATCACTTGTGGCTAATTAATTAAGTAAAATTAAAACATTTTGTGAAAGATGGTATAGCAAATTTAAAAGCATATTATATTTAGCTTCAAGTATATTACTAAGAAAATATATTATTTTAAAAGTTATTTAAAGAATTTCCTAAGATTTTCACAAAAATATTTATCCTTCTATCTAAACTGTGTTAATAATTTGGAAGTAAAGAGAAAATAACTTTTACAAATTAAGATTCTTATTACTCGGTGGTGCATAGAAATTAAGGAACTTTTCATCATAGCCAAATTTTATTATACAGGGTGGCCCACCACTCACTGACAACTTAAATAACTTTTGATCCAGTTAATATTTTTAGCTGATTTTTTTTTATATAATAGTTATACGTTAGGTCTATAGCTATATCTCAATAATTAATTTTTTTACATTTTATTAAAAATATTAATTATTTTTAAATTTTAAATAAAATGTAAAAAAAAAATCTAAGATAGCTATTTTGTAGAGTTGAATTTAAGAAAAATTTTAGTAAAAAAATATCTTATTAATATTCAATAGTAAATATTCTGTAGCGTTTTGAAGTTTGTGAAAATTTGAATTTTCATGTATTATTTTACGGTATTAAACATTGAAATACGTATTGAGAAAAGGACAGAAGAAAACGCTATCTTTTCAATATACTTTTGAATGAGAGTGATAAGTAATAATTGCCTTATCTAATTTCTTATCATGGTATTAATGCCAAGTTTGTAATGTATACACATTATCATCATATGTATACACAGTAATCATGAAAAGATAGCGTTTTCTTCTGTCCTTTTCTCAATACGTATTTCAATGTTTATAACCGTAAAATAGTACATGAAAATTCAAGTTTTTACAAACTTCAAAATGCTACAGAATATTTACTACTGAATATTAATAAGATATTTTTTTACTAAAATTTTTCTTAAATTCTACTCTACAAAATAGCTATCTTAGATTTTTTTTTACATTTTATTTAAAATTAAAAAATAATTAATATTTTTAATAAAATGTAAAAATATTAATTATTGAGATATAGCTATAGACCTAACGTATAACTATTATATAAAAAAAAAATCAGCTAAAAATATTAACTGGATCAAAAGTTATTTAGTTGTCAGTGAGTGGTGGGCCACCCTGTATTTGGAAAACCTGTAACGCTTTTGCTAAAAGTACCTCAAACGGTTTTTTTTATCTATTGTATGTAACAAACAATATATCAGTTTTTATGAGAACGAGTGAAGTAAATTTACAAACCAGCTTATCATGTAGCTTAACGATGATTATTTTCTTTTTACACTCAGCGAGCACGAAGAATTATCCTCAAAGACGACACGAATCTATTTTTATCTTCAAAAAGTAAAAAATAAGACATAAAGCTGTTTTGAAAAAGTTTAAGTATAAGAGATTTGTGGTCATTTTATTATGTAAGCTTTTAATATTGCGAATTTGAGATCGGAACGGCGTTTTATTATCCAATGTAACAACCAACAACACATATATATACTGAGGATTATCGATAATGTATTTATCTAACTATATGATACTTAATTAACGTATAGAAAGGTTCCATATTTACCTTCGTTTTTCTACGCTCAATAAAATGACTGTTTGAAAAAAGGTTGTCCACAATATTTTCCTTTTAGATTCGATGCGAAGCTGAGAAGGTATTGGTTTTACTAAGATGTGTTTTTTT
>NW_026099572.1:48909122-49001518 GCF_025091365.1 Daktulosphaira vitifoliae | reverse complement strand
AACATATCAATATAATTCTTTTTTATATAGATGCATAATATCATTACCTTTCATTTGGTATATTTTTTTCATAAATTTAACCCTTAACCTGCCCACAAGGGGGGATTTAAAATGACAACTTTTTCACAAAAAATTAATTTTTTTAACTTAAATTTTGAAAATGTTCCGGAAGGTCTGACACTTTTATATATATCTTAAATTAAAGCTAATGTAATATGCTTTATCATGAAAAAAAAAAATTTCGGACTTCATGATAAGACTTCATCTTATCTTCATGGTGAAAATGGCTACCGAATGCTATTTTTGTGTGAAAATTTTCGATTTTGTATTTTCCATTTTTAACTTTATTATGCTATAACTTTTTGAAAAATGTATGAATCATTACAATTTTTTTATGAGAAGTAGTATTTATATAGATCTTTCATTCGACATACTGTTTTTTTAAATCGGACCATTTCCCTAAATACAGGGGGGATTCAAAACATAAAAATGCATATAGAAAGTAGAACTTTTTCAACGTAACTTTTGAAAGTGTTCCGGAAGGTCTGACACTTTTATATATATCTTAAATTAAAGCTAATGTAATATACTTTATAATGGTAAAAAAAAATTTCGGACTTTATTTTATCTTCATGGTGAAAACAGACATTAAACTTAATAAAAAAAATACGATTTTTGTAAAAAAATTCTTTTTTATATTTTTAACTTTATAATGCTATAACTTCTCGAAAGATGTATGGATCAATATAATTCTTTTTTTTGTAGATGCATGATGTCTTTACCTATCATTTGGTATATTTTTTTTATAAATCTGACTTTTTACCTGCCTACAGGGGGGGATTCAAAATGACAACTTTTTCACAAAAAATTGACTTTTTCAACTTAAATTTTGAAAGTGTTCCGGAAAGTCTGACACTTTTATATATATCTTAAATTAAAGCTAATGTAATATACTTTATCATGGAAAAAAAAAATTTCGGACTTTATTTTATCTTCAAGGTGAAAATGGCTACCAAATGCTATTATTGTGTGAAAATTCTCAATTTTATTTTTTACATTTTTAACATTATAATGCTATAACTTATTGAAAAGTGTATTGATCAATATAATTTTTTTATGGGAAATACTATTTTCTAATAATCTCTTTTTTATTCTACATACTTTGTCTTAATCAGGATATTAATAAGGAACTAGCAGTTTATGAAGCTTTTGGAATAATCCACCAATTTTTTAAAATTAAACACTATCTAAAGATTTGCATCGAAGCGTTTTTTTTTATAGTGATTTTAATCACTGTCAGATATCATTATACTTGATCCAACTATGCCACGTCACCACTGTGCCGCGACCCCCCCGTGCTGGGGTTTTTTTTTTAATTTACTTTAGCAATCAATAAAATACGCATTTCTACTCATTACAATTATTTATTTTTTTGACTATCAAAAAACCTTTTTTTCCTTATAAACTAAATATCTTTAATGTACGTACGCAGTAATCAATTCACTTAACACTCTGTATCCAAACTTCTATTGTTGTTAGTTTGTTGTCTACCGAATTTTAATGGGATCGACTTTCGTATACTAAATGGATACTTATTGTCTCAAGCGTGAAAAAATTATTTTGTAGCCAACGCGTGCAGAATAAATAGCAGTATAATATTATTACTACAATTTTTATAGTTTCTTAGAATAGCCAACGTTTTATTTTTAAACTACAATCGAAAAAAAATACTATATCTTTCTCCTAGTCAACCGCTACACTAACCAGGCAGTAAACAACAATGAATCAAATCAAAGGACTTAGTATTCGGTTGATCCAATTCCAAACACTAATTCTTTTTACAATTTAAAATTATATATCTAGGTAAAAAACAGGTATTCTATTTCTGCACGATGTTTATCCTCAATTCAAAAAATGCAATAACTCTCTTCAAAGTAAAGATTTTTCCACTTTTAGATACATATACATAAATTAAAATAACAGTAGCTATCTTTGCAAAATTAGCCTAGAGTTTATTTATTTATTAGTTTTTTTTAAACCTATATACAATTTAAAAAAATAAAAATAGATATTATTTCCTAATATTCTTAAAATACTCAAACTAGAAAAAATTATAAGTGATCATCCAATTATAATGTTAATAACATGAAAACGCAAATTTGATCAAAAATCGAACAAGATAAGTTCAAACGCTAGTCTATGATCTAATTATCGTATATTACCCCAAATAACAATTTAGTAACCCCAACATTTTTTTAGAATATTAAATTCTTAATGTTATCAAAATATTATTTTTCCAAAATTCTTATATTTAAAAAATATAATATACTTTATAATATTATTATAAAATTTCAAATTATTTCTTTAATGATATTATCAATATATTATAATAATATCCGAAAATAAAGAGAATATTTTATTAAAAAATATATATACAGGGTGATTTTTTTATCATAACCCACTCAATTACTTACAGAATAATAATAATTAAAAAATTTTTTTTTATTATTATCTTTAGTTACACATTATTCTTGAATTATTAACTATGTAATACTTTTTAAGTTCATCCCTTATGCCTGGTATGGGTGTCAACTTTCTTTTTTTTAATGGGTACACATATGTTGAATTTAATAAAATGTTTGAGTTTTTAGTTTAATAGAAAATGGCATTTGAATTTTTATATTAACAATATTTGTTTGTTAGATATAAACATTTAAAGTTTCAAATTTTTACAAATTAGCTCCCTGTATTTGTAATCCCTTTTGTATTATACATGTATATTAACTCAAAAATTTGAAATACATAATTAATAATTCAAAAATAATGTGTTACTAAAGATAATAAAAAAAAAAATGTTTAAATTATTATTATTCTGTAAGTAATTGAGTGGGTTATAATAAAAAATTCATTCTGTATATTATGAGAATATTATTATTTCAAGATTCTTATCTGGGACAATTAACCCTAATAATGAAAATCACCGAACATTATGATATTTGGAGTATTGGGTTATAATTATTTAAATTAAGTATAATTTTACTAAAAAAGAAAACATAACATATCCAGTTAAAAGAGTTTTTAAAATTTTAGTTATGATAACAAACTGAGAAGGTATTATTTTAGCATGGTGTGGTTTTTTAATGTTAAAAATATCAAAAAAAAAATTTTGAAAAGTTGTACAATACTTTATATCTATATAAATTATAGAAAAGTCATGAAAAACTTAATACATTTTTATGCTTAAAATCTTTCATGTATTTATTTATGTATGTATTTATTTACATCAAAAATCTTACTGTATTGTTATTTTAAATAATCCTTTGAATTTAGTTAAATTAACTCATAAGTAGGTCATAAAACCTTGAATTTAAAACAAAAGCTCGTATATTTGTAAAACTGTAATCAACATCAAAAACTTACATCAAATTCGGATATAATTTTTCGTGATAGTATATTTAATAAATTTAAAGTTTCACAATAGTATTTCTTTAATAAAATTTTTTCACAAAAAATTATGTCTTTGTATATTTAGAAATTGATTTAAATATCATTATGATATCACACTTATTTGAAAAATAAGAGATCAATTTTTTTCTATAGTTTTTTTACTTTATAGTAAAAATATTTCTATAATTATAAAATAAAAGCATTTATTCAAGAATTTTCGACAAATTATTAGTTTTTAAACGTTATTTTCTTGTAAAAAATACATTTTAATTCAGTAATAAATAATGAACTAAAAAAATAGATAATAAAAGCTGAACAATCGTAGCTAATCTTATTAGCTAGTATTAAAATATTTAACTCAAAAAGTCACAAAAAATTACTAAAAAATTTCATAAATAAATTTAAGTAATACAGAAAAAATGTTACCATTATCAACGCTAAACACCCCGACTGAAAAAAAACCCTTATATACTCCTAATTACTATATTACTTAATAACGTTATCAAAAAAAATGTTATCACATGCTGCCAGTTTACACAAGTTTAATAATAAATTTTTTAGTGGGACAAGACCACAATTAATTGAATTGTTTTTATTTTTAAACATTTCTCTTGCCTCCTTTGTATTAAGTTTATTGTAATTATTTACATTTTTAATTAGTTGTATGGTTTTAATGGAATGATTATGTGTCAATGAATGTTCAGCCACAGTAAATTTATCAACTTCTTGATTTTTAATGTTTCTTAAGTGATCTATAAACCTAACCCCTATATTTCTTTTTGTTTGTCCTATGTAACATTTATTACAACTTTCACATAGTATTTTATAAATGCTCGAATTCCCCCGTTCTTCTAATTTATCTTTAGGGTTACTTAATAAATCTCTTAAATCATTACTTTTAGATGTTACTAAAGAAATACTAAAATCGTTAAAAATTCTAGTTAGTCTATTTGAAAGCCCCGGATAATATATAATAGACGACCTAATTACTTTTTGTCCACCCACGATAGTGAGTGCACTAGCTACTTTCCATTCTTTTTTTCACTTTTGTGTTTATACGAATTTTGAAATAACATTTTCCCCATACCCATTTTATCTAGCTATTTCTCTTATAACCCTCTGTTATTTAATAAAATATATTTTATTCATCGAAATATTACCTAATATGTAAATTATACTATTAAAAGCTATCATTTTGTGTTGCAGCTGTGATTAAAATTGTTCAAAATGTAAATAAACGTATGTGTATTTTTTTAGATTTCAAAATTTAGCTCTCCCTGTTCATACGAAAATTGAATTGTAGGTAAAAAGAATTTAAATGTTGCAAAATGAACTCTTTATTAAAATCTTAGTTTATTACTTCAAAAATATCATCTACATACCTAAACCAAATTTTGGGAAAATCACTGTAAGTGTTTTTTTAATTTTTTTCGAATCTACTCATAAAAATGTTTTACTAAAAATGGTGATAGTGGATTTTCCATTGCTATGCCTTCAATTTGACAATTGTCATAAAATTTATTTTGAAACTTAAGACATTTTAACCTATTCACAACTTTGTTAAATTAATAAGCTCATTTATTTTATCCTGTTTTCTGTTTGTTCCTTTAACCAGTCTTTAAGAAAATCAATTGTCATATTTATGGGATACTCGTAAATAACGCTATTATGTCAAAATAAATTAACCTTCCACTATTTTGAATAGTAACCATATAATATAAAAACCAGATAATTTTTTAACTAAGTCAATATTATTTTAACTGAAAAGCTATTAAATTTAAGAATAGATGAAACACCCATTACTAAGTGTTTAGCCGAATTGTAAGGCGGGACATAAATGTTCACAATAGGTGTCATATTATATTTCCGGCTTATATATTTGGCAAAACATATAGTTCAAGTATTTGAGGGTAAGAAAATATAATGAAAAACTTGAACTTATCTTCAACGTTTGTAGCCTCTCTTATTATTTTATGCAATAGATTATTTTTAATTTCTTTATGGGGACCCTCTTAAATCAATTTTGATACTCTATTGAAATAATATTTTTTCAATATTACCGTTGAATTCCCCTTATCTGATTTTGAATAAAAGTAGTTATTATTTTTTAGGTCTTGTACGAGTCGTAAATGTTTTTTATTTTTTCCTAAACCCCTTTTACTTCCAACATATTTTTTTATTATATTTTTGTTTTTTATGATTCTAATTATTACAGATACATTTAAAAATTTAAATGTAGACATGCTAAATTACACCAATCAATAAATAAAAACGAATAATAAATTTAATGAAATTTACTTTTTCATTTAATAAAAACATTATAAAAATTGTGTCATTATAAATCGAAAAATTAATATATTTGAAAGATTGTTATTATTAAAAAAAGATTTTCAAGTATAACAGAAAATTTTTTCTTTTATAAATTATTTATTTTCATAAAATGAGAAAATTTTATAAAAAGAAAAAATGTAAACAACACTTAATCATTCCACAAATATTTAAAAAAGACAATTTTATAAAGTTTGACCTTTATTATTATTGTATAATTAAAATGTTAAAAGTGAACTTCTATCTAAGATAATAATTAAAATTATTTTCAAAGTTATGTTCTTATAATTATTATACACAATTTTTACCTTAAACATTAAAATTGTTAATTTATTCAAAAACCAATCATAATAGATTTTTAATAAAGAAGTCTTTTATAAACATTATGTTGATGGATGAATCACTTTAAAGAATTCTAATAACAGGAAATTTCGGTTATAAAAATCTTGATCACATACAATAGAAATATATCAACAAAAAATAATTGTATGAAAATATTAACAACTTTACAAAAATATTAAATGACTTAAATATTTTGTTAAAAGTAACAGATGGCATACGTGATGTATCATTTTAGATTATAATTCCGGCTAATTAGATCTACTATAAAAGCTAAAAAGCTTGGAAAAAACAGTTGCTTGTAAGGCAATCGATCAAGATAAGCTTAAAAAGACACGCAGATTCCAACGAAGAATGAAAAATGATATAATAAAGCTTGGATGAGCGATGACAGCTTATACTAGACACAAAAGGGATACAATTGTCATGACGCGTTTTTATAAAAATTAGCCCATTTCATACGATGCGTCAACAATATAGAAAAAATGACCATACAAATTAATATTTATTATGAAGTAGAAGTAGTGATAAAAAAAAATGTTATCTGAACCACATTAGATAACTTTCGATTTGACTCAAATCCAATAATTATATTTTACAAATAGTGCTATAGACTTCCATTGGCGCCATTTAACGTTCATGTACCTAGGTTGTATCTATTGTTTATATTTATTCTGTACGACAGAACTAATTTGTTTTATCTTTTATAATGCTACAAAATTGATTGTTATCTTTTCAAAATTATTATCTACCAAATATTAATCAGAAAGAATTTTGTAGTTCATGTATTTGAAATAATGTTGAATATTTTTGTTGAAGATCAATCAAAAACTTAAATGATACATGGATCATATTATGACAATCAAATTTAACAAAAGTTACCTGAAACGTTTCCACTTAATGTACACAATTTATTGCTCTAATCCATCCGACCTTGAGTGTCGTGCACGTAAAACCCTAATCAGTCACTATACACGTGTATTCTAAGTAAACACTTAATTCATAATGAACTACAAATAAAACAAACTTTATCCATAAACTGTCTCTAAACGCTTACAAATAAATTAAACGGATGTAAGGGTTTTATTTGTAATTAATGGTATTAGAAATAACAACACACATACCCATTAATGTCTAAATTTTCTAAAAGAGTTTTAAAGAAATATTTAAAAATATATATAGTGATAATCCTTCCATTGCATCCAAAATGGAAAAAATAATTTGATATTTTAAAATATGTCGTAATATACACGTCACTATCACAATATGGGATAGTAGGCTACTCTGTTTGCCTCCACAATAATGGTCGTTCATTTAATTTTATATTTTAAGATAATTACCACTTTTATTTATACATTTTATTCATATGCTTAGAATAACATGATTGTTTTTAAGCAGACTTTAATTAATTATTACTGACTAGTTCGTACCTTATACATAATCACATTACATGGTATTCATGAGATGGCCACCGCCTCATCGTTGTCTCAGTGTATTATTACAGGTACTTACCAGTTGGGTCATTTATAATACCTCTACAAGAGGAACTTTAATTATTTCTTTTTATATACACTTGTCTTAATTATTCTAAACCCTTGGACTATACAACCCCGATAGATCCTCGTTGCTCACCAAATGATCAAATCCCCAGAAACATCATAACTTGGTCATACACAATCATTAAGACACTCCTTTTTGTATTACTACAATGTAGCCTCCTGTTTATTATTATTACAAATATGTTAGTCAAAATTTTTTTATATAATTTAACAATACAGTTATATAAATATTGTCTTTCTTTTTATTATATAGAGTGTTCAGATTATTATAAACCACTCAATTACTCGCAAAATAAATACAATATTGAAAAAAAATTTATTTCGTTTAGTTACATATAATTTTTGAATTATCAACTAATATATACTTTTCTGAAATTTTATTTTTACCTCGCTACTGATAATATCATACACTTGATTTACAAAATTTAATTTATTTGATAAACATATATAACACCAAAAATGCAGCTAGTATCAAATGAGAAAAATAATTTTGATAATTTCATCTTATATCTCACAACGAAAATGTCTTCAAGAACTTTGAGTATAGTTAAAAAAAAAACTAAATCACCACACAAAATTATTTTATTAGTGTATAATGTCAAGCAAGGAAATAAATTTGATTGTAGTAGCAATGATGAACATACTACATCTAGTTATACAATAAATCTGATACCTGTGTCTCAGTCTAATAAAGCTAAAGAATGCTCCAAAATGTTAATTTTTTTTATAGATAGAATAAATAACATTTAATATATTTATAACTAAAGAATTTTTTCGAAATTTACAATTTTCAATAAATAACTCTACTGTTATAAAAAAAAGGAAAAACTTGAAACTTTTTTTTCAGGATCAATATGTACTTCAAGTAGTCTACTGTCATTGTTAGAAAAAATTTATTGACAAACATTTTTTAAAGCTTTTCAAAGTTCAAGTTTTCATATTCCAACACGATATTATAACTCAATAATAATATTAACTTATTATAATCCATAATTAATGTATATTTTTTTTTTCATATAATTGATAAATAAATAAAAAAAAAAGTAAAATAATTATATATTTATTTAATGAAAAAATGTAATTGTTAATTTATGAATAATCAGTTATCGTACAAAGTGTAGTTACTGTGATAAGATCACACAAATATTTATTGATCTCTCAACTCAATAAATATTTCAGAAAATGGTGTTAAAGTCAACCTACTGAAAATCTAACTAATAGATTTTCATTAAAATAAAACAATTAAATATTAAATTTCTAGGTTCCAAGCTTCTGGAAATTTATTAAGCAAAGAATAAAATAAAGTTTCAATCATTATGGACAATAAAATTGCTCATGCTACAAGTTTAGGACTTCATTCAATTGGTTGACTATAAGGTTAAACATTGATTATATAAGGAACTATTTTTTATAATATTTTAAATGGATGATAAATA
The DNA here is from genome assembly GCF_025091365.1 of Daktulosphaira vitifoliae. Lineage (NCBI taxonomy): Eukaryota > Metazoa > Arthropoda > Insecta > Hemiptera > Phylloxeridae > Daktulosphaira > Daktulosphaira vitifoliae. The sequence continues at coordinate 48,992,409 of NW_026099572.1, read as the reverse complement.
TTCACCATTAATAATTAATTACTTATTAATTAGTACTTAATCTTTCATAACAGATTCATCATTAAAAAAAATAAATATGTAAAATAATAAAAATTTGGTATTTTATAAGCTGTAATTTTATTTTATTATTATTTAATTAAAACCTTTACATCGTCTATCATAAAAATAAATGAGTATATACTGAAAAAATTGTAAGCACTCCAGTAAATACATTTCAGATTTCGAAAAATATTGTAGGAAAATATAAGCTCGAAAACTATAATGAAATTTAAAAAAAGAACAACTTCCACAAACTATGAAAAAAATTTAAATAATAATAAATTTTGGGTAAAAATGTTAAAACTGACACAAATCTTTTAATACTAACTTAGTTGGATAACACACCTTGAAAACAATAAATTTACAATACATTATATAACTCGAGCATTTATAAAAATAGCAGAATCTTTTAAAGGAAATTTAACTCAAGCACGTGTTACTAAGAACAAAGAAAAAAATTGCCCTTCAGCTTATTCATTATGCTGCTGATCTGCTGAACTGTAAATCATTCCGAAAGTTATAATAATGATACTCAAAAAGTTGAAGCAATGAAATTTATGTACAAAAGTTCTGATCATTTCTTCAATGACGAAAATTTTGTTACTAAGATTTTAACAGATTTAGCAAAATATTAAGCAAATTGAACCTTTATTATAGTGGAACAAGTCTACTATAACTATTTTGTCTTCACCATTAACTAGTGAAGCTATTAAAAGGTCTTTTAGCACTCAAAGTAGTATACACAGAAATAGACTAGAAACATACTTTTATCGAATAAAACTTAATAATCTTATTTTTTATCCCAACTACTTGTGATTTCTATATTATTTATATTATATTATAATATCGAAATTTTATAAAACTAATCTATTTTTAAATAATTTTAAAAAGTTGTGAATCACGTGATGGATGTAAACTATTTAACCATTGGCTAAATGTCGACAAAAACAACGATTATTAAAGCAAAAGTTTTGTAAATAACTATTTCGACAAGTTTCAAACAAATTGGGTGTAGGAACACTATTTAATTATGATATTTCATTCCTGTTTAAATCCTGATCTGTATGGATTGTAGTTCATACAAACGCACACGTCGTAACAAAAGTGAAAACAAATTTTCTGGTCATTGAACCCAAATAAAGTTCAAATGCAAATACTTGAATTGAATAATTCAACTTGGCTATAAATTACGTATCGTCTGAATAATCTAAGTTTATTGACAAAAAATAATAATTGATGGTGGCTATCAATCATAACGAAAACGACAACATTTCGATTCTTGTTTAATGGTTAACGTAAGAAAATATCCAGATAAAGTAGTGCAGTTCAAGCAAAATTCTTGTTGTTTAATTTAAATAGACGCAGAAAGTGTTTTGAATACCAAATTAATGTAATTTATTTTTGTATACATTTTTGTCTGATACTGTTGTAAGTATGTATTAAAACATGTCTGTTTTACAAATTGACATATTAATACAGTTTTTAAAATACCCTTCTCAAACGGATTAAATTAGTCTGTTCAAAAATATGTCTACGTGAAATGACAATATTTTTATGATTAATGTGTTAAACTAACGTATAATTTTTTTTGGATTTAATTCGAGCAATATGCAATCTACTCAATTTAAAACCATATGGATATCAGGATTTAGAGTTAAGATCAGGGTCTAGATTTACACAATAACAGAGTATTATAATCATTGCTCAAATAACAAAGAATAGCTTTTTGACAGTGTTGTTGTCTATTCTGCTCTTGAAATATTTAAAAGTATATAATAGTGTCTTACCCACAGATTTTTTGGAGATGCCAGTGAATTATAATTTCCCAAGCACGTATGAAGAATAACATTCATAACTTCGAAAGTTTTCAAATATTTTAAAAATCAAACCGACAGTATACTGATACCGCTATTTAAAAGTAAATTTAAATTCTCGAAATAGTAACCGAGTACCTTACAATTCCGTGTTTTAATATTTATACTTTACTTGTCCTTGAATTTCAAGAAAAAGGACAGGAACACCAGTAATTCATCAACATTAATGTATAGCTCTCGGTAACCCCTATGGACCACCATTATTTATAGAAAACAATTTATATTGAGTGCATGGGTATTTCTTGAACCGTTAAGATTATTTACGTGCTGACCATTAGTATATCAAAACAGCCATAAAAAATATACATAAACCCTTTTAGCAAAGTAATACAAATTGAGAACATATTTACAAAATAAATCATAGTATAATAGACCTGCATTTAAAGTACATCTTAGAGGGTTGGCCCTTTTTTAAAATGGTATTTTATAAACCGGAGCTTAATGTTCAATGGGTTTCTTAAACAAGGTTAATAATCAAAAACATCCTACAACTACATCGGTGTGTAAAGATGATGCATTATTCGCTAGTCAAAGCTCAGCTTATAACACCATAAAACAATTTATAGTTTATTATATCATATTACAACATAATTGCATTTTAAGAGGAGACAATCACTATGTAGAATTTTAAGTTGATATTTTATTACGTTTTAGAAATGCATACTTAAGCTATTAGAGAAGTCACATTACTACCATTCAAGAAGAAGTAACGCCGAATAAACATTATTTTAGTTTAATGGTCTGTATATTTTTATGAGGATGATATCTCTATACACTAATACAGATTGAATGAACAAAATGACCTTATTAATAACGGGTAAATAAAACTAATTGTGCTGTTTAGAAAATTCAAGGCCAGAATGAATGATTCAAGTTGTTTCCAATATTTTATACAAAAGAAAAAATTTGTTGGATTCGATAGTTATAAAAAATATTCGATATTTTTATAAAATATTTCATAATTTATACAAAAAATGAACTATTCAAATAGATACTCGATAGTTTAAATTATTATAAAAACGTCCATCATTAGTCTTCATTGTAAAATGTATTTGTAATGGGATCAGATTTATATTTATTTATAAAATTTCTAAATTTTCAATAAGTAACAAATAAATAATTGAATAACTAATAATCAATGATTATTAAAAAAAATATATACATATTGTCGTTCCACTCCTCGTTATCATACTCACTATCTTAGCATTTATAATTATTTCCGATGTATCTATTATAACAAATTTATAAGCAATTAAGATTTTTATTTTTCTATGTCTTCAACATCTATCAGTTTCCACGCATAAAAATACAAATAAATTGGTTTTCATCTATAAATTATATTGCATTTAATTTTGATACAGATTATTTTTTTATTTTTGAATATTTTAATATTCAATAGGACTGGGACAATATGCAATCCAATTTTAAATATCGGTTGATATATGCAATATCAAATTTATTGATAATGGATTTTTTTTAATCTGATATTTACACTGATATTATAAAAATTTGTATCAAAATCCAACAATCAGGTTAAATTTATTATCAACCTAGGAAATAACTGAATATTATTACAAATTGCCTTTTTATTGATTATTTTAAATAGTGCGATACTAGTTATTTGAACCATATAGTATTTGTATTTCGGTAGTTCAGAATGATGTGTTTGGAATAACTTAACAAAATTTAGAACAAAATCCATATCTTCATGAGAACATAAATATATCTATAAATATCATAAAGTTTCTATTACTTTTTATAACTTTCAAAATACTGATATATTTTTATAAAAATGGTATGCTACGTTTTTTATTAATTCTTGTTTTCAATGGTCTTACTTGGATTATTTGACGTTAAATATATATTAAATATAAAAAAAGATTTTTTTTATTCATACTTTTACGGAATAATTTTCAAATGAATTATTAACAGATTCTTTAAATTGAAGTATTACCCATCAGTGCAAGATGTTGTAAATTTTTTAAAAACATGGACGTGTATGGTGGGCTTAAAAGCTAAAAATACATATAATGATGTATTTTGAAAGTTCTGTTTGATTATTTCACCGAAGAGTGGCCTATATATTTCTTTAATTTTATTTATTTATCAGTTATAAATTATCGGTTTAATATTGATAATAAATATAGGATATCAGAAAAATGTAATATATTCACCCAGCTATTATATTAAAACTCTGACTCTTGAATTTGATTTTTAAGCTCATATTGAATAATATAATTTTGTTCAAGTTGTACTATCAATCATTTTTTACTTTCACTATATAGATCTCACCATGTACCTTAGCTCTACATATTTTAATGTATTATATTTTTAACGATTAATAATTACAATTGTACTCCCAAAGAGAAAAATATATATTTTATTAAGATATAGTCTAAATCATAGTTACACAATTATCATACACAATTTCAAAGTCACCTGAATAAAAAATAAAGTACTTTTTACATATTTAAGGCAGTTTAAGGACAATAGGGGTAGAAAAAGTAAAGTTAGTATAATGCAGAATATTTTTTTGTCAAAACATTCAATAGAAGAATCAAACGATATCATAAATTAAACATGATACAGATATTTTTCAGGAGCTATTGATGTATATTTAAGGGGTCAGTCTGGCCTAATGTGTAGAAATATATGTTTCGGCGCACAAGGTTTTAGGTTCGATCCCTAGGGTGCCAATGTGATTTTTCTTGAGATTTTCTCATTGATGATGACTGGTATCTGGTGCAAGCCGGCTATAATATCTGTTACGCCCTATCTTTGGCTTAGCCAAGAACCATCTTTGACTCCTTAACTGTAAAACAGGGGCACCACCCAATGTAGTATGATAACTTCGGGGAATAGAAGGATGTAAAACAAATCATTTATCTTATTTTTTTTTTTTGACTTGCAACATAATATTCGTTATTAACATACTGCAGTACATATACAATTATTTTTAACTACTCACATTCTACTAATTATCTAAATGGCGCATTGTTTTTTTTATCGTGTAAATATGACAACGTTCTCGAAAAGTACATATAAGTTTTATATTATGGATAACATTATTTTTTCTTTTTAAGTAATAAAATTAATTGTTATCTGGGTCTCAATTCAAATTATAATATAGATAATTCTAGCTAGTAAAACTTTTTATTTTTTTTAGTATCTAACAATTTTTTTTTATATTCAATTTATAATAATAAAATATAAAACCAGATACAAAATATAAAAATATGAAAACTTTGAAATCTCAAAGTTTTCATATTTATCAAAACTTGCTTTACTTTAAAGTGAATCAATAAATGACCCATGCTATTGCCAAAAAAGTTACAATAAAAAATTAATCATAACAATAACAAAAGTTTCAACATTAAATACAATAGAATATAACTAGTTAAAAACTCAAAAATAGAAGTTTTATATTAACAACTTTTAAAAAATACGGTTTTTATTTTATTTTAGTTATTTTATTGACATTAAGCAAATTAAGACTTATAAATAATTGAAATTTTAGTAATGTCACTTATTATTTCCACTACATGTCTCCCCTTCATTGCACGTCATATAAGTACATTGAAATTACTTATTGGACATACAGTGTAAATTGTAAATGTATCTTTTCAATAAAATAAAAACCCTAAATTGATTTTAACGTTGATACAATATAAACGAACACGACATACTAAATCGATTATATATTAAACATTGGTGATGGCATAAATATTTAGATTGATCTTTACTTACGAATATATAATTAAAATAATTAAAACTAACAAAACGATTAATATTATATCACAAAGCTGAACTGAACAGACATTCAATATTTCATAAAATCATTATTATTTCATCAAGCCCGGTTGTATTAGTGAAATACAAAATTTGATTGTTCAAAGAAACTCGATTTGCTATTATTTTGGTTGTCTTTATTACAATTTTTTTCTTACGAAAGCTTATCTTTTGTAATGTGTTTAAACAAATATTTGCACTCGAGTTAATCATAGATATTGTATATTTCTAAAATCCACTTCGATAGACCCCGATGAATAATGTAAGATAAACAAATAGGATTCTAGTTCGATTATTTTTGGGCTATATTAGAAGAGAGTCGCCTATAAACCAGCGCCGAATTCTCACAAATTAACATGTACAAAAAAGGGATCGATAGTTTTTAGCCAACCGCGTGCTTTTGAAAGTGACGACACTCGAACGTGGGCGATACCTAAACGCACATTTCAAACATCACGCCTAAGCTGAATTTCAGATTACGATTGACATAATCCTTTGCACGCAGTTCAAAGGACGAGCCGTATGGTTGTCTTTTGACTGAACACTTCGAAGAGTGACATTATTATTGCGGAGTTTTAAAACACAATCCAAATTTATAAATACTCCATTCAATGTATATCCGGTTGTGATAAAACAACATTAGGTTCACTAGCACTTCACACAAGAGCAAGACAAGTTTAATAACTACAGTTTATGATGTCCTAAAGGGAGATCATCAGTCACGTGGATTATACTGCGTTTGATTTCCTTTGGCGTTCAGTGTAACAACACTCGATTATAAAAGTTCTTAAAAGTTTTTTTTATTGGTGTAGTAGTGAACACAAAAGTCTTGAAAATTATGAAACGATCGCTTCTACGAGTCTCTACGGAACTTAGTAAATTCTAGGCAAGCAAATCAAATCCAACTTGCTCACGCCGAATGAAAACTGACTTAAGCAGACAAAAAACATGCCGTTTTTGTAGTTGAAAGATAAATTATCGACTGTAATAGACTGAAAACTCCATTTACCAAAAATTGAACATTTCAAACAAATATAATAAAGCAATTTCTTTGGCTTGTTCTCTTACTAGAATCGTATTTATATTTTCATTATTTTTATACAAGTTTTTCATCGAGACTTAATTTGATCAATATTGATTTTTTACGTTTTAATGTGTTTCTATTATTTCTGAGGGTGTTACGACTCATACAATAAAGGTTCAAATTTCAAGTTGAAAATCAGTTTAAACAAATATTTTAAATAATTTCCACTGCAGAATCTAAATTCTTCAATTAACGAATGTTGTTTATCCGATTTTCGTAGCTAATAGTCCCTTTAAATTGAACCTAATCAGTGAAATTAAATTTCAGTAAATAATTAGATACGATGGACTGCGGTCGAAAATTATTTTCCAATACTGTTACTTAATAAACTTATAGTTATTGCCATTGCCTTCAATCATTTCTAATTGCATTACTTAACCTTTAAATGAATAACCAAAAAATCAAAAAGAAGCAAAAGATACTAAATTACCACACCCGGAAATTCTCTTTAATATCCTTTACAATTAAACGCAGACTTCAAAAAATATGTTTTGAAAAAAATATAGCTTTAATAACTGGATATTACAAGTTAAACCGTTTTAAAATCAACTTTGGGGCTTTTAACTTTGAATCATCATTTTCATTTATAATTCAAAAGTGTATAAGTAAAAATTTCTTTTGTTTATTGAAAAAATCTAACGATTCATAATTTTGTTTAAAAACATTCAATACGTCGTTTTATTAACCAATTTGCAGCCAATATGATAAAAAGTTGAAAAAACTTGTATTTATAAACTAATATTGGATATTTAGGGTGTTCTGGTGACCATTAAATTTTTTTTAATTTTTTACGCTGACCTAATTCTAGAAAACAAAGTTCTGTATACGCAACGATAACCGTTAACAGTGGATACAATTGTAAATAGATTACACACTTTTAAACTTTATATATTTTTACAATTCTTATTCTAAACTAAATCTAACTTAACTTTGTATATTTAGAAAAAAAGTTTTATTAAATTTAAAGAATTACTAAAATAAATGTTGCGTACACTCAACTTTGACCATTAATGGGTTGTTATTCCTTGTTTAAATAAAATTTTTATACTAAATTTCGAGAGAAATAAAATTAATTCTATAATAATTCTTTTAAGTATAAATTTGTAGATTTTCAATTAAAAAAGCAAACATTTTTAAGGTAGCTCGTAAATAATTAATGTACTAGTAGTTTTGAATAAAAATACAATATGTAAGTAAAAAAATTGTCAATATTAGATAAATGGAAAAGTTTCATTAATTCTTCACATTTAATGATATCCATTTTTCGTATAATTAAACAAAAAAAATTTTATTTCAATAATTGGTTTACAAAGTAATAATATTTTTAGTAATAGTGTTGAAAGGCCATATCTGTATTAATGTATAGGTATATAACAGCTTGTTATTAAAGTTGAATACCTATAACTTAAAAAAAAATTTGGAACTTAACAACTCTGCTATTTTTATGATAACAAAAACAAGGATACAAATTTAATAACGTCATATGGAGATTGACATGTATAAAGTAAAAAAACAAATCTTCCCGTTAAAATTTTAAATGTTTACTTATGTTAGTAAATAAATAATTGATTTTGTGACATTTAATTCCATACAATCACTATAGAGTTTATTTATATGATATTAATCTTACCTGTAGCTCGTCAAGTTGAAAATGTGATAGGTCGTGAAATGCAATCTCACTGACAGCACACCGAATAGATGAACTTTTAGAAGCGTTCTGCTGTCGGTTGCTGTGGGTACGACGTGCTTATGGGTCTTCGTTGCGCTGAAAATGATTTCATGGTGTTACCGATAGGGTGCGCTTATAATTAAACTCCAAAGTAGAAATGATATTTTAAGTTGCTATGATACACAAATTTATTATAATTAAGGTGTTTTTGACAGATTGAAAATCGAATTAAAAATAATTTTGCAGTTTTTACTTTATTTGATATTGTGATAATTATTTTCTAGTATGAAACTGACTAAATGCTTTTCAAAGGATAAAATTGAAAATGTCCGAAAACGCAGGCTGATAAAAGAATTCACCAGAGATATATTTGGCAAGTTTATAACCAACAATATACAATAGCATAATAAAAATATTACTTTACTATAACCATTTATAGACTTTATTTTTTTCTTATTAAGAATAATGAAAACCCTGTTCGGTTGTATATGCTTTGTTTGCAAAAATAATCTATATAAGTTTCAAACAACTTTCTCCTTCAAAAGTAAATTTTTGTAATGACAATAAATTAATTTAATAAATTGATTCAAAAGGTCGAATAGAGAAAGGAGTAAAACTTCACGACTTTGCTACTGATAAAGTATAATAAAAATTTTCTACTTTAAATATAAATTTAAAAAATTATTTAGCCTCTAAATAAACACTAAGCATTTAGCCTTTAAAAATATACATTGAGTTTCATGTTTTTGTATTCCTAAATGTTAACTGTTCGATCAAAATAAGATATTTTGTTTATTGACTCCTTAGAGACAACAGATTTTGTTTTTTACCGCCTACGACAACATTACGTTTGTTTACCATTTGTAAACAAACAATCATAATAGTCAGTAACCTCTAACTTTGAAATACATATGAAAACAAAACAACAATCATATTTTAACTTAAATAAAACATGTTAATATCATTACACAAAAATTGGGACATAGTGGGCGTTGTGAATTGGATTCACTTAAAATGAGGGAGGAATAAAATCCTGGACCATACCCGTAAGCTTTCTTAAAATAAAAAATATTGCTACGTTATTTAAATGTAGGTCTTTTAGTGATTTCAATGTACACAATGGCTTTATATTTGAACACCTAATTTATTTAAACATTATATAATGAGGTTTGATCAGAATTACAAGCTCCATTTATTTTTTAAATTATAACTAAATTGAAAAGAATTCCTACTTTATCGTCTAACTCGCGATATCTTTCTACTCGAAATTATATTATGCATTATTTCATTACTTTTAATAAAATAATTTCCTTAAATAGCCAGGAGCATTTTTAAATTTACGTTACATTTTATATAAATAACAACCTGTTCTTGAAATGACTTACAATTTAATTAAATATCTTAAATTGTGTATTTTTTTACATATTTATATAATGCATAAAACTTATATAAATATGATATTATATTTATTAGTATATCCTTATGTTGACATATACAAAGTGTTCAGTAAGTAAGAAAACAGGATAATTGTTACAAACAATGAGAACTATAGAAGTCGTTTCCTTACTGAACATTCTATATGGTTAAATTATATTTTGTTCATCAAAGTATCATATTTTATTGAAAAATTTCTATTATAGTAAAAAATAGTATAATTGTGATTCTTATTAAAATAAATAGTTTACGCTTATAGTCAAATAAGCAGAATATAAAATTGAACTACAAAATATTTGTTCAAAAAAATGCTACTTGACAATTTTAGATCCTAACAAAAGAATTTTGAAAATAAACTAAAATCATGGTAGTGATAAATTGAAATAAAATCAATTCCCATTAAAATAAATAACTTTTGATTTTACTGTATTCATATAGAAATTTGTAACGCCATTTTGCTTTTGAAATATAATGTTGAACCTTGAAGACATTGACCGATTACACGTGTGAAATTTAGTAATAGCTCAGAAATTTTATTCAATTCTTCAGTATGTTCAGTATAAGGCGACACTTAAATTTTATTTTATTGTCTTTTTTTCATTCCACTGCGTTCATTTAACGATCCAAACAAAGAACATAAGTAACTAAATATTCTTTTATCTAAAAGAAGTGTTAGCATAATGGTTTAGTTTCTAAAAAATGTTTTGAGATAACTAAGTAGACAGTCAATTTTAAGTAAAAACTATTTTGATCATTTTTAATAATACGACATACTTCTGCTAAAAAGATATGATTTTTTATAAACCACAAAAGAAAAACTTCATCCCAAATCCAATCCCAATTAAATAAGAAAAACAGTGTTTATTTCATTTGATTAGGTTCTAGCATTTATTGATATTCACAGAGTATTAACTATAAATTTAGTAGCACACAGCATATTATGTATGATATAAAAATAAATAAAAATTAAATCACAGAAAAGTTTCAATATTTTTACTTAATGTAATGGTAATTTTTGGAGTTATACATAACCTTGACCTTAAAATTGATATATTCAATTTAATTCGCAAAATTAAAATTGCTCAGTGACATTTTTTTAAGTCAGTCAAGCACAAAGTTAAATGGTAGCAACGCTATTAATGGTCAAAAAGTTTTTGGATGTTTGACCTTTTTTAACAGGACTGGGAAAAAAGTTTTTCAAGTTCAGGCTATTACCGATTTATTTTTGTCGTTATTTATTCGAATAATAGCTTAAAGTATTTCACATTAATGAATAAAGTGTTTTTTATACTTTGATTTAGATAAATACAAGAACCAGAAATTTAAAAAGACTAAAAAAGTTTTGTTGCTTATCTATGGTATATGTTTGAGTTTAAGTAAGTGCTTTCTTTACTATATATCTTGCAGTAGATATCAGATTAGATAGGTAAAAGTAATTTACCTTTTTTATTTCAGTGTTTTACTACTTTATTCTTTTAGACTTACAGTTTAATACTCAGTCTACAATCCTGATGGGATTCATTATCGGTATATTTTTGTCCGTCGGTCATGTAATTTCACAACAAGTAATATCAAATTTTTTCAGTAACTCATAAGATCTATTGAAACGCTAAATGCAGCAATGTAAATTATTCAATTTTCGCCAGTAGTTATTAAAAAAACTAAATAATACGTTTTTAATATATATCAAACTATATTTTTTGGGTTATTATTAAGGTTTCGATTCAAATTTTTCAACTTTTTCAACATGTGCTAAGTAGACTAAGGAAAATATTTTTGTAATGATATTACTGTTAAAAATAGACTTAAGCATTTTAGATTCATTCATTCGATGAATTTATTTGCTATTCCTGTTTCGTACTAAATATTTTAATATCTCTAATCAGAGATCACATTAATTTTATTGAACAGAAATAATATATATGTATATTTAAATGTTACTATATAAGATAAAATCTTATTATAGATTAAAAAAGTTATATTTTCTAAGAATTATACTATTAATTTCTAGGTTACGGTATGAATACCAAATAGTTTTTAGATTTTGATGACTAAGCCAATTTAACTAATATAAAAAAAACACCTTAAACAACAATAATCAAAAATCAATTTTATATAAAAAAACATGAATAGTAAACCAAATATGTCATTGAAATTTGTTCTATTCCTAGAACAATTTAACTCAAAAGATTTTATTACGCTATAAAACTAGAAAACAAATGAAATATAAATTTTAATATTTTCCTATATTTTAATGCCACGTTTATATTTTTACAGCTGAATTTTACTTGGAAATTATTTGCATTACTTAATGTTATATAGCACCATGTGATGAATAATTGAAATTCAAAAATAATGACCAACCAATAAGTTTCAATGACATTCGAAAGTGATTCCAATTCTCTTAAATTACGCAAAGTGTTATTAAATTACTACCCTCTATATTTATCGTTAAATAATGATTTTTTTCATAGAAATTTATAGATTTAAATTTAATTTATTTTTATAAACTCTTATAAATGTAAAGTTTATTGCAAGAAAAACTTATTTCTAAGGATTAGGAAATAGGTGTCACTATCTAAAACTAATTAAGAACCTATTTTTTTTCTATGAAATGAAGAATAGTACAAATGAAATGTTGACAGGTCGAGAAACAGTATTGTGTTATTGTTTTTTGAGTTCTTATAATTTTTAGTTATAAGCTAGAGGAGTCTCAACATAAAACATTATTTTGTGTTATAGTGAAAATAGAGCATCACCAAACGCAACATGAAATTTAAGAAATTTGAGTTAAAATAATATATTATTTTATTAGTCTTTAATATTTTTAAAGGTATGATAGTATTTATTAAATTTAAGCAATGAATACATTTATTTATACATATTTTATGAATCAAAGCTACTATAAAACATAATTATTAGATTTATCCTTGAAAATTATTAAGTACATTAAGTTATAGTAAAAATAATATTATAGTTAAAAATATCAGACTAAATGAATAACATGGGAAGATTTAGCCCTACTTTAAAAACTGCTAAAACAATTTCGTATAACCCGATACAGAAATACTTATGATATGTGTTTTTTGAATAATTGTTTTTAGCTATAAGTTTAAAAATTATAAAAAATATTATAAACGAAAATGATAATTTCTAAATTGTTAACGGTTAACAAACCGTATCACTAATATTGAGCAATTTAAATACAGATCAGATGTTTGGGTTTATTGTCAATGCCAACTTTCTGTGATAAGTCTGGTCAACGAGTTTTGGTGACATTGATATTCGCATATGTCATCGGAGGACCTATGAATAACATCGCAGTTAACGGATCCGAAGTCATTAGGGTATTTACCTGCTCAGGATCGTTAGCGTACAACTTGACCAAGACTAGATACGAATTGATGTTCAAGCCGTTTCAAGAAGCTATATTCAATCTTAGAGTAAGTAGTTATTGTTTACAAAAGACCATGTATTGTATCTTAAATGTCACATAGCCCCACACAAAATAAAAATACGCAATTACAATAAAACGTATGTCGTAGTAAAAAAAAAAAATCTTATTACCCATGTCCTGTCTTAAGTGTCAGCCCTTCTATTGTGCATGATATATTAACATAAGACCTTTATTGAATATAAACAACACTATAACTTGTCAATCGATAATATACATAAAGTAGTAGGATTCTAATACGCAATACTACTAACGACGAATTTATACATAATATTACTTATACAGCTTTACACAAATATGACATGCCAATCAAATTAACAATATAAAGTAGATTCACACAATATTGAACCAAAAAAATTGAGTAACGACACCAAGTCAATATTTAAGTAATTTCCAAGGTTAAGTACTACAAACTCCCAAAAAATTTGTTATACCAAGTTGAATATTTGTTAAGTATTAAAACCATACAATTTCCAGTTGAGTTTGATGTGTAATCCAGTGATGGATTTAGAGGTGTGGAAACCTCGAGGCAACAAAGGAGTGGATACCCCCTGACCCCAAATTATTTTCCAAATAAAATTGACAACTTTTTTCATGTTTGTACAAAGTACCGTAGGTATAGGTAAAACGTGAAAAAAAATATTAATGGAAAAGTTGTTTACTAGTCTAAATTTGAATTTTTTTTCAAAATCTCTATTGTGGGGACCCTTTATTTGTGGAGGCACCAGGGCTGTAGTCCCGATTACCCTCCCCTAAATCCGGTCCTGGTGTAACCATACATTCTAAAAGCTTTTAACTTATTTTTATCAATATTAATAATGGGACATAGAATTTAGTTTATTTTTCCTCTGCCAAACATTCAGTACTTCAGAACAGTCTTATTTTCTGACTTTAAAACTTCCTAGGAAAATACACACTATTTTCATATTAATCACATCCATTTTCTCTTGATACGTGATTTTTTTCATTGCCGACAGTCGGCATTAAGCAATGCAATTTAAAGTGTCATTAGAAAATAAATTTAATGCGATTTAAAGTATTTTTTAATTAAGTCAATTCAACAAATATACAAATACATTAAAATAATAATAGACTTTCATTCATTCTTCACGAATGCTTCATTCATTTACTGTATTCTTTTATGATAATAGCTTTCTATTTTGTTTAAAGAACAGAAAAATTTCAACACAGTATTCTTATTTTATCTAATTTAATAACCATCTCGATTACGTCGTGTATGTTCGTTTCTACTGTAATTGCTCGAATTGCACAAAAATCTACTAATTTTGGAATAGTGAACTATCAGACGAAAGTATAATTTATCTACCATCCTCTCAAAAGTACTCGGACTTTAGTATCTAGACAATACTGTACCCTTGTTTTGAACAAAGGTTAACGACCATAATATAAATAACAATTCTGCGGTACCAAAGTACGTTGCAAAATGCGATAAATAAAACGAATGGTTTGGTAATGGACAAGATGCTTCGGAACTATACAAAATTAGGTGTTAGTAAAGGGATTTAAGATCGAAAAAGCAAGCTCCAGTGTAAAATGTCGTTGCGATTAGCATAACAGATGAGTTCTTATCAGTAATGTTCGCTTCTAGTCACGGAACATTCTGAAATCCACCGCGCGATAGCAAAACGCCACATCCCAAGTGATTTTTGTCAATGACTATTTTCGTATGCCAAAATCATGCTATTTGAATACGCCATATAAAAAAAAACAAGTTCAGCCACCTTAGACTTATTTAATATTCACTTATACATACTAAGCAGATAGTTTCACAAATTTAAACAATTCTAAGTGTTTGAGTGAACAGATAGTAACGAACATAATACGCTACATTACTTGTATTTTCCACTGTAAAAACATACAAAGAGAGGACGTTCAATGAGTTAATTATTTCTATAGCTCAATAAAAATTTTATTTCAATGAATCATTTAAAATATTAGCTAAAAATTTGTCTGTTAAATATTTCATAAAAATAATATTACTCCATTATAAAAATATTTTATATGTATTAACTTATTTTTTGTGGATTTGAAAAATAGGAAGCATTTTAATAAACTTTCAAATCTATATGTTAAATTATTTGTTTTCCAAACTCAAATATTAACTAAAATTTTCTACTGTAAAGTTAAATAATAAAATAAAAATGATTTTTAAATTTCAAAATCAATATCAATTTATTTCAGCAAAAATGATTGATATGACACTCTTTTACCAAACCATACTTTAAAGAAAATAGTATCACATGAAAAATATTTTTTCAATTATTTAAAACAATTGAATTCCAAAAAATATACTGGAATAATTTTCTTATTATTTAAGTATTATCATATTATTTATTTTACATTAATTATTTCTATATACACCATTTTTTGAGGATATAGGTATATAAAAATATTACTAAAAAAAACCCCACAATTTAATTTTTTTTCAGTAACATAAAGAGTTATACTTTAAAATGAATTAATTTACAATCATATTAGATATTTATAAAAATGAAAAGATCATAAACATTTTAACAAATGACCTTGGACATATCTAGAGTGAATTTAGAAACATATTTGGAAAACTTCAAATAAATAAAGCGAATTCAATAATTTATTGAACACACGTTTTATTTATTATAATCTCCAATTAAATATTAATGGAACACACAAATTATAGAATAAACGTTGGACAACAGTCGCGAGTGTTCAAAACAAGGTATCAACCACAATCATAAATTATTTATTTAGTAAACTCAATGAGAACTTTTCGAAATATATCATACCTAATGTTTACCACAGTGGGCAATATATATTTCATTAATAAGTTAAAAACTCAAAAAACACACGAGATTCATAAACAAATAACTGACTGACAGCTGTGACACAATTTAAATTTATAATAACGTGGTTGAAATATATTTATATATATTTTACAGCATTCATTTGCTACTATGAATTATTCAAATGTATGACGCAGTGATCAACTAACATATAATTTGATAAACAGATTTTATACTGTGTAATATGACACACCTTTCGTATCAAGTAAAACGATTTCTTTTAATAATTACTTTTAAATACCACCTGGTTCTAGTTATAGACTTTCAAAGTTATTCATACACGGAAAAAAACTATTGAGTAAATAATATACAACATATGGTTTATCTAACTATCAAAAATAGATAACTAAATCTATTAAATAATTCCAAGTAATATTATAGTTGAGCTAGTTATACGAGCTAGTTAATTAAAGTAATAATAACTAAAATATATTTTTCTTAAATAGAGTAGATTTGGGGAATTTTAGCCACATTAGCAAGAATTGACATTTTTGACAAAACGTTAGTCAAAAATTCTTGCAATTACTAATAAATAGAGTATTAACATGTAAGATACAGCATATTAATATTTAACATTATTTTAATTAGTTTAAATATTTTTTTTTAATTCAAAAAAAGAGGGAAATGACTATGATTTCCTCGACATAGAGAATGATAATTACTTAACAATTTTCAATCACGCAAAAAGCAACGGAGAAACACTGCACTTACCCCTAGTAATGCCAGTTATCCTCAGGGTGTCTGGTTTGTCCAACACCCAAAACGGTTTGGAAAAAAACATTTTTTTGTTTACTAAGTTTATAAAATTTTTAATCGTTACAATTTGCTCGTTATTTATATTATAACCAAAGTGATATATAACAAAATAGACTTACCTCGAAGAAAGTTTTTAGATCCCAAGTTTTCACGAAATATTTGTGATAAAACTTTAAAACAACTTTTAGAAGACAAGAGTAAATTGATAACGATCATATTTAATTTTTAATGGTTTGATAACCCAATTAATCATTTAACATGGTAACCTGATTTTCATCTAATACAGATTTGTAGAAAACTAGGTGACCACGAATTCTACTGACATTTCGTTCCCCTAATCTCCTAATCAGCGATTATAATTTCATATGAACTTATTTTCGACTGAATAAAACATGATAAAATACTATACTTATATTTCACTCTTTTAATAATCTCAAGTTGATTTTGGCATTGTAAATGTTCTCTTTATACTTAGTATATATATATATATATATATATATACCTTTTAAACATTTAATAAAGTATGTATCACACATTATACATAGTATGAACAAATTGACATACTTTTGAACATGGTCAGTAAAATTTACTTTTTTGAATGATTAGAAGTGAAAACAAAATTTAATTGGAATATTTTATACAAAATATCATATCTTCATAAATCAGAATTACCAATCATCGTATTTTACTGATGTATGAAACTTCAACGGACATATAACAAGATCTTTAAACAACATACACAATAAAACATTTCTCTGATCACTATCTATTGAGTATCTCTAAAATAGTATCAATCAAGTTGAATTTTAATTTTTTTTTCAAAGACTTCATACAACTTATTATTTACTCACTTATTTCGAAATTTTAAATTTGAAAAATTTTAACAAATGGCTTATATCTACAATTTATAAGTAACGAAAAATGTATTTCAACATTTTTATAGTTTGTATGTTACATATCACAATTACTTAATTATAATTAAATAAATAATTATTTATTTATTTTATTATTATTTAAATCATTAATTTAGCAATTAAAAATTTCTAAAATTGATATAAAAATCCCAAAGTTATATAAACCATAAAAGAGGTTTGACTCTAAAATCTTTAAATACAAAACGCGCAATAATTTTATTGATCAAAAAATTTTGTTATTTCACGGTTTTTGGGTCAATGTTACCAAGAAAAATTAACTTTTTTTTAAACTGAATTTAATAAAAACTTAAATTGTCGCTTTGGTAATTTCAGGCAGATACAAATGAAGTAAAAGAAACTATAAATTCCGTAAACGACGTGATTGATCCAATTAAACAAGAATTCGAATCGGATGAAGAAGAAATTGTATTGCACGAAAGTAACGACTACTTGGATGATATTCAAGTGAGTTAGGGTACCTAATTAAAAAATTGTTTCAAACATAAACATCGCTTATTTAAATTCTTTGTCACAAACTCTTGTTTTTCTTGAAAATCTTCTTGAACTTTTAAACAATTTAATGCGAGAATTAAATAATTATTGAATTAACTAATAATTCCTTAAATTGATACACTATTAAATTTTTGTGTAAACATTTATAGCAATTTAAAGTGTACTGAAATAAAACAATACTTAAAATTATCATTTCATTTTTTGAACTCAAACTATTTATATGTTGATTATAAAATATGCAATAAAAAAAGAAAAATGAAATTTTCTTCATGGGGAAGTACATTAATTCTTTTTATTTTGTTTAATGTACATTTTATTCTGCAAAATATACACAATAGGTGTAGAAATACATTGAATGAGTTCGTTGACTCAAATTTTTAGTAAGCCATTGACCCTCATAAATTTTATAATACGTGCATTGTTAAAACTCCAACTCGAAAGTAATAAACGTGGAATAATTTGTATTGTCATAACATGTGGTCTATTGAAACATCTATTTCGGTTTAGGGATCATCAAAATTGGACGATGATATCAAAAAACGATACAAAGTACCGGAACCGGAAGAAGTAGAAAAAATGTATAAAGACAAACTGCGAAGGAAATGCGAAAGTAATAATTACAGAACAACAAATTTATCTGTAAAATATACACATACATTTGCATTACATTACATTTTACTTTAAGTTATTTATACCCTTATGAACAAATTTAGTATACTCCCTAGTTTAATTTAAAATAAAAATCGATTTAATAAAATTTTCATTTTTAGTATAAAATAATGCTGGATGTAATTTTATTGAAATTAAAAATGACTCCATGTTAAAAAAAAACTAAAAATATGTTATTAGTATTGAACAAANTTTAATAAAATTTTCATTTTTAGTATAAAATAATGCTGGATGTAATTTTATTGAAATTAAAAATGACTCCATGTTAAAAAAAACTAAAAATATGTTATTAGTATTGAACAATAAGTTCATTCATAATTGATTAACTTGTACTGTAAAACAACTTAAAGAACTATACATACAATTCTTTTATATCACTTCAATTAATCATTTTTAAAAAGACTTTTCTTCATCTCAAAATATGTTTACTTTATAAATTATAGTCGCAGACAACAAAATATCTCACCAACTTTCTTTAAAATAAAATGTTTTTCAATTAAATTCAGTCAGACAGCATTGTTTTATTATTACTATTTGATCACTCGTGTTTATGTTAATAATTGAAGTCAAATACAACCTTAAATGTGTAGACTTCTCTTTCCAATAAGGTTCTTTTCTTCTTTAAAGAGTTTGTGTACCCTTTTGTAACTGACATTAATACTAACATATCTTACCAATCATTTCTTGGTTTTCATACACTACCTATGCTGGCCATATTTTCAATCCACTACACATTCACTATTTATTTATCCATGAAATCTAAAGTTTCTGTGATTCAATAACACGCTTTGTCATTATACTGCAATCGTCTTAAGTATTTCAACTCTATTTGAACATAATTAAGGATAGTGCTTTTTCCTTGTACTTCAACTCTGATTCAAAACTGACAAAAATATGAATACATTTTTTTCAATTTCTTGTGTATTCATATTTAACAAATATTATTTAAACCTAAAGCCGGAGGGATTTCAAATTAACACATACTCAATACTTAATTCAGCATCAATTTCGCTTGATGTAATAAAAAAAAAATATCCAGCCTTATGACAACCACTAAATTTCCGAATGTCACTTATTACTGAATAATTATTTTCATCAATACTTAAAAATTACCAATTAAAAAAAAATCTCTACTTTTTTTGTTCAATCACAAACGTGTGCAATATAAAACACGTTTTTTTTTAAGTAGAAAAACATAATTTATGTTACTTAAACAGAATTATTATTCTTTTCTATAATAGTCTGGAAAACACAATGTTTAACGTTTAAACAAATTGTTTTAGTTAACCTAAAATTAGTTTATTACAATAATGAAAAAAATAATAATTCTGTTTAATAACTGCACGTGTAATCGCCTCGTGATTAGTTGACAAAGCACTACCACCGGCAAAGTATCGATCGAAGACATCGGACACCAAGTAGGTTACGTTTTGCAGACAAACACGTGTATTGAACACGAGATTTCGACATAAGTGCAATATTGCATAAGTCTCATTTCTTAGGTATCATAAGAGCAGCAGATGAAAAATGTAAGGCAGCATTTGGAAAAGCGCACAATTCCTGTAAGGATTCATTACACTGGTCAGTGTCATGGG
Organism: Daktulosphaira vitifoliae; assembly: GCF_025091365.1. Lineage (NCBI taxonomy): Eukaryota > Metazoa > Arthropoda > Insecta > Hemiptera > Phylloxeridae > Daktulosphaira > Daktulosphaira vitifoliae. The sequence continues at coordinate 48,971,776 of NW_026099572.1, read as the reverse complement.
CCTTATGTTGGCCAATGCAAATAACTTTCGTGTGCAATCTTACGCCTCGTAAGTATAATTTATGTTTACACCATCACTTCGTTAATGAGTATATAAAAAATTGTAAAATACACTTTTACACCCGATGAGTTTTACTCAAAGTATCGAGTAATTACAGTGTATAAAATTCAAAATGTTAATAGAGTTTTCATTATTTTATGACAATATATACTATGTATTGTTCTGAAATTGACATGAAATACTCTGTCAGAAAAATATTTGATGATAAAACTATAAAGACTATATGTTATCAAACCGAAATGCATTTCTAAAAGCATTGCAATAAAATTAAAGCTAAAAATCCTTATATTACTATAAATTGAGTATTGAGCACGATTTTTTTAGTCTTTGGCGGAGGTGACATTTGCAATCCTGAAAAATCGGTTAATTCTGGTTTTGGAAAAGGATATGTGTACTTGACTAAAGCAAAAGATGAGCTTAGACGAGAATTTCTAAACGTAAAAATCAATTACAAGTTGAATAAACCGAAAATAATGGTAATCATGTCATATTCATTTTTATTCGTTTTGGGTGTGCATGAATTGTATACCTTATAATGTTAATAGCAAAATCCTGTAAGTGCCCAACACGTGCAGCGTATAATCGCTGTAATTTTATTATGTTTTACATGATTATATACACAAGAGCTTTATTTAATTTCCTATAGATAATTTAACTTAATAGTAAATTAAGTAAAGTACCACGTGCAAAATTTAATGTAAAGCTTGTTCGCGAAAAATCGTACATCTGATTTAAAAGCTAATTATAAAAATATCCTAAAAAATTTAATCAAATATTATTAGCCCATATTAAAATTTCACGTATACAAAGTAGGGTTCGTAAAATTGTATTACATTAAATATTATATTTTATTAAATAATATATTAAATAATTAGAAGCTCGACTTGGCCTAGTGGGTAGAAACTTATGTTTCGGCGCCTTCTTATGGTCAAGTTGATCTCCAGGGCACCAATGTGATTTTTTGGTATCTGATGCAAGCCGGCCATAATATCTGTCCCGTCCATCTTTGACTCCCTAGCTGTAAAACAGAGCTACCACCCTCTGTAGTATGTTAAGCTCGAGAAATAGAAGGATGTAAAACTGATCATTATTATATTATATTCATTATTATAAATTAAATCAAAAGGGTAAAAAATATATAAACGTGGAACCGCAAGAATAAGAACAAGTTTTTACAATATACAAATAAAAAACACATCAATGTAGCAAAATTGCCTACACAGTCCGCCATGTTATAGTTTACTAATTTAACATAGTTAACTATCATACATCCTTTTCCCGCTTTTGTTATATTCAACATACACGTTTAGAGGACTAACCTTTAGACTATGAACATAAGGCTCTATATTTCTATGGTGGCTCGTATATGAAGTATGTCATTAACCCGATAAAAATCCTCACTCCATTATGTTGAAAGTAATTTTATCCAAAATAAGCGCACAGAAAAAAATGTATATAATTATGATTAATATCATAAGAAAGCTCTATTCGAATAGAGATAATGAACTATAAGATTAAAATCATTGACATAGCAAGAATATCTTGATGGGGGATAGATTACAAGTATATAAATATACAAAACTAACCAAATAAGTATCATATTTAGACAAATTTGATTAATTAATATAGTTTAAGTCAAGAACAATTATTTAATACCGTTTAAAACTATTTTTCTTAAATGATTTTAGTGAAATATATGAAAAATATCAACGTGATTTTCACTTAAAAAACTTTAGAAAAATTAGAAAAAAAGTTTAGTAAAGTAAATAACAACAATAGTAATAACAAAAAATGAATATCACAATTTTGTATGATTAAACACAATTTAGTTTTTCATGAAAACAATAACGTTTGTCGACATACTTCTCCTTCTTCTTTCTCGCCTTAATCCCAACTACTTGGGGTCGGCCAAATAATCGACATACTTACTTTTAAAAATTAAACACCAATTTTAATTTATTTAAAAAAGTTTTTAGTGTATTTTATGATGTTGTAAATGTTTTAGCTTAGAAAGGCACAAACTACTGCGTAACAAATACATTAAAAATGTAATATATATATATTTTTTTTAATAAAGTGTAACATTAAATGTAAAAATAATAAACTTATTCCATTTAAAAATAATCATTAAATTATAAGATTAAATTTGTAAATTTCAGTAAAATATATGCAAACATACAAAGATTATCGTATTAAATATTTTGCATATTTATTGAATATATTCAACATTTTGAATAAAACAAAAGTCATGTTTTGACTTGTCGTAAATAAATACTAAAGAGATCAGTTATCTTTATCTATTGAATTTTTTAATTCAATTACAGGCGCTCATTCAAGCATAGATAATTTTCATGGAAAAAGTTACGGGTCTATAACCAATATTTAGCATGAAACTATTTCATTTTCTTTTGCCCTTTTCTCAATAAATATTTTATTTATTTTATATTAACCTTATATAATAATGTTTGATATCGTAAAAAAATATGAAAAATTCAAATTTTCACAAACTTAATGTGCTACGTATAATTTTCTACTGAGCATTAATGAGATATATGTATACCAATTTTTTTCATAAAATATACTTTACAAAATCGATATTTTGAAATTTTTGTTTACATTTTTCATAAATTAACAAAAATTTTTTTTTTAATAAATAAAAAAAAATCCAAATATACCAATTATTAAAAAAAAATAAAAGTAACACAAAATATTGACTGGAATTAAAAGTTATTATAGTTGTCAGAACATGCGAAACTCTAGTATATGTATAGTATTTTTCGTGCACTAAATACAAAAGAAGCATCCATTTAAATTGAAAGAGTGAGCGTATAATGAAAATGGGTTTAAAAAGCTAATATTTCATATTTGTTACATTAAAATAAAACAATCCCTTTGTCTCTAATAGCATATTCCAAATAAATATGTATCATAAATTACACGCAAAATGAGGCAATTTACAAGATAAAACTACATGATTTTAGAGAGGGATAATTTGTGGTTTTTTAGACTATCATTAGCAGAGCTCCAGTCGTATACCATATTTTTTAAATAAATCTTCTGATATATACAACCCGTTTGTTAAATACTTTTTCACTGATTTCAAAAAAATAATTTATACAAATCAGAGAGTAAAAACTATCTTAGGAAGTCAAAAGTAATTAATAAACTTTAAATAAATGGTTTATGAATTTAACTTATCGTTATTGTTATTTGCTAAACCGTGTTTTTATTCGAATTAAATATTATTAAAATATTTATCTACGAATAATTCATTAAACACTACAGGCATTATGCTTAAGACCTACAATTAGTAAAGATGCCTAAAATTTTTAAATACCTTTTTTCTTTGTTCAATACGCTTGTTACAGTGTTTATTTTAGGTTACAAACATTTTTTTTAATTAGTACCAAAGACCTTTGGAAAACGTAATTCAGTCGCTCATACATCAGTTAAGTGTATTTTCATTATATTTTAGTCATTCTGTGATAAAATAATGAACACATTATATAGTTTGAATGAAATAATTGACTTTACCGAGATTTTATTTTTTTGGAGATTCTACTGTAGATAGAGTTTATAAAAATGAAAAATACATAACGTTAATCATTGACATTTATAAATTTAGTATACTCAGTATATTTTATAAAATATAGGTCATTATTATAATAAACCTAATTTTGAAATGCCTGTCTAGATAATGCTTGATTGCTCGACTAATTGAACCAAACCTGACCAAGTCTTATAACCACTTACAAGATAAAAGATATATTGTTTTGTAAAAACACGTAACTGTTTTGTCTTATTGACAGTTCGAATATTTTCTCGTAATAAATTGCCGTACATACGACACACAGCCGACTGCAGTCACCAAATTAGTTTTTCGTTAGAATTTTTTTAGGTCAAGACTGAAAAAATATCTCTAAAATTATGTAAAACTAACAAAAATGTTCTGCATATTTTCAATTTTATTTTCTCCTGCTGAAAAATCACCAGAATTCTGTCAGTACATTAATATTTTTAAAAAATGTATTCAACAACAATGTCACAAATTTAAAACTAAATAAAAATTAGGTATCTGTATAAATTGCATTTGTATCATTTGCATTCTGCCATTCGAATAAGTGGTCGGGTTTTTTAAAACATTTTCCTTTTAAAATAATAATTTCGTTATAAAATTAAAGCATCAAGGTCAAAGAAGTAATAAGCTTTTTTCTGAACAATTTTTATGAATCAAGTTTTTAATTTCAAGAAACTTGCAGCTTTTATAAATAAATTTTCTTTTTTTAAATAAATCAATAATCAATTTTTAATAATTAACAATAATAAAAAACTCCTAAACAATAAGAAATGATTTAACAACAGACATTGGAATGATAATTTCTGAACTTACTATTCTTCCTAATGGTCGTTTTCCTCTGAATTAAATTATATTATATACAAATGATACAATTTTATTTTAAGCTACATTTTAAACTCATGAGCAAAATACATTTAAAAAAACAATCGCTATAAGTATTTTTTGATTAAACTTACAAAACACAAAAACCAATCAAAAGTAACTTTGTATTCATATTTGTAAGATGCCATTAATGGAAATTGCAAAATATTATCCTATATTTCAATACAGCTAACACCATTATATTAGCCAAGTTTTAAAAACTAATAGCTGGGTAATTAATTCGTTATTACTATAAAAATGATAATACTTTTATTAGTCTCACTAAAAATTAAAACCTTGAACTTGAAACTATATAAATGAACTTAACCGTAAAATATAATACACATTTTTTTCATTTCTACGCCAACTAACTATTGAATATTGATTTCGACTAATTAACAAATACAATCATAAATAAACTCCTCAAAATTATAATTTCTAACTTATTGCCAGTTACTTGTTTTATATTTTTATAAATCACTATATAAGTTGTAAAAATAATAACTACAAATATATTTTAGCCTGAGCATTTCAAAGAAACTTATGATGCAACGACAGATCTATTAATGGAATTCCGTGAAAAAAGAGATGCAGCTGAAGTATTATTTTTATTTTCTCGGCGTTTTTTGGCTTTTTCTTTTCTCAAAGTTATTTTAGAGTAAGTAGACTAGTTCTATATAGCCATACTTGCATTAAAATTAAAAAAATAATCATTTGAATAATTTCGACTTGCAGTAGTCACCATTACCTACACAAATACCTCACAGACATAGAACATGACAATATGTACATCAGTAAGTATTTCCGAAAAATCGATGGTCGCAGAAAGAAAAAAAACCAACACACATTATTGCCATTGAAAAAAACCGAAAAAAAGAAATTCATAAATCTGAAAAGCATGAATTTTGGTAGATTTGAGCGCAAACACTTGGTAAGGTACTTAATAAAACCAAGTTTTTTCAGACCTTGTTTCATTGAACGACAATCTTTGAAGTTCCACAAAGTTGCCTTATAAATATTGAATCATAGAAAATCTTAAAAGGTTTTTTATAAAAAGTCTCAAAGGCTAAACTCACGTCGGAATGCATGATTCAGTATTTGAACTTTGTTAGAGCGACTCTTTTTAAACTAAAATTGTATTTTTTGTACATATAATTACATACATATTGATTACGAACACTAATTTTTCTTAACTGCTTCCATAGACATGTCTATTAATTATTTGGGATATAAATGTTCGTATTTTTTAGATAGGGTACTTTTGTCGCTATAGTAGATTATCAATGTAAAATATCTCCAAATACTACAGACCTAGAGGGTTAAATTGAAAATGTTGCATAATAAAACAACTTAGTCTACTCTTAAATTCATTATGTTCGATATCAGTGTTGGCAGACATAAATGAAAAATCGAAACAGTTATATTTAAATGTACCCACACGATCAGGTAGAGAAAAATTATTTTGTTGTATAAAAGAACCAAAGCACCCAAAAAAACTTTACATAAAAAAGGTATATCATTACTATTTTTATACATGTCAGAATACGCTAAGATTAATATAAATGGTTCATTTGTAACCCCTTTTTTTATAATAATAGTAGTTAATTTGCTAATTCGAAAAACAATTATATTACACAAAGAATATCAAAATTACAATTTTAATAAACATAAATATATCAAAAGTACAATTATTAATATTATATTATATTGGCTCATTTCTAATAAGCTTTTAGCTCATGCTAAGAAGTGAGAATTTCTCAAGCCTAATTTGTATTAGATTTTAATTGAAAAGTAAAATTCAATTTTATATTATATTGCAAAAACAATTCTTTATAATACAAAACAAAAAAATGAGGTACATTTAAATCTAAGTATAATTGATTTGATGAACAAAAAAAAGGGTTAGACAATAACATTTTATGGAAACTATAAACAGTGGTATTTAAGTGAGTTAAATATGAACTATAAGTGCTTCCAGAAGGGTAACCCATTGATAACAAATTATACTAAAGAGATAATTACAATCCTTTAATGTTGAATATATAAAATATTTGTTTATGCTTTTATAACTATAAAATAATTGTCTGTTAAAAATAACCAACTCATCAGTATAGTTTCTCATCGATAATAAGACCAAGATATTTAATGTAAATAAATTTATTAATATGCTCACAACAGCAATTAATTTACTAATTTGTAAAATTTTATGAATGAGATATGGATATATCAATTGAACTATTTAATTTTGATCTTAGATTAAACAAGATATAATTAGTCTTAATTATATTTAACTCTACAAAATTATTATCATACCAATATCTAACTGCTTCTAAAGTACTGTTAACTTTATTTAAAAGTACATCCATGTTTTGATTGTTAAAGAATAAAACTGTTTAATCAGCAAAACTATTAACACTATTTGATAAATTAAGATTAAGAAAGCTATTAATAATAACACTGAATAACGATGGACCTAGAACTAAGACCTAGGCATCATATTAAATTATAATTTTTCTTTTATATTCATTATTGACAATTGTGATCAATCCATTTAGTAAGACTTAATTAAATTTAAAATATTCTCATATCTATTAGACATACAATTTATTTATTAAAATATCAAGATTAACAAAATTAAAAGTTCCTTTGATATCAAGAAAAACATCAATTACATTGGTGTTGTTATTACTGTATCATTAAAAGAAATTCCTTTCCTACAAAAAAATAATATTTTACAAAAATTATTAATAAACCTTACTTAAATTGAATTTTACAAAATTTTAGATAATGTTAGAGTTAGAAAAATAAGCCTTTAACTCTTAGATAAAAAGTTTATCACTAGCTTTAAATAAAGTAATTAATATGGTTTTTTTAAATAACTGAAAACTTACACGAATTAATCATTTTATTAAATAATAGAATTAATAGTCTAGAAATAGTGCTTTATGTTTTAGATAATACTAAAACAACAACAAAAAAAACTATATTACTTACATTTTTAATGTTCCGAAATTCATAAGTTCTTAATGGTGCTTATATTTTCATTTTCAGTTTACATCACTAATAAAATTATTTTTTGAGATCATGGCAGCTTCGTCATTTGTTGTACTGGATGCTACACTTTATGAAGCATTAGACGTAATAAGAAGACACGCAAGAATTGACTATTTCCAAACCGGTCATCATGATATGAGCATCAAAGTAAAGGGTACAGGAATGATTGCAAATTTATTGAGAGCTGTAGTAGATAGATTTAATTTCAAAAAAAATGTCACTATTAATCTAAGCAACGAAGGTATTTTTTTCTTATCATATATTTTGACATTTTAACTCTTTGATCTTTTTAATATTAAATTTCAAAATGTGTGTCAAAGATATAAGTAATGATTAAGCCAGTAGCAAAAATAGTGAGGGTTACACGAAAATTATATTGCGATATGACTTTGTAGCAAAATTATAATTTTAAAACACTATGCTATTTTGTCAAATAATCTAATTACAATAAATAATTTCCTTTGAAGCGTTATTCAATAATTAAAATAGTTCAACAAAATTTAGTTTAGTTTTAAAAAGACTAAGCATGTGAACTTAGTTATTCTACGTTAAACACAAAAAACAATTAGCCAAAATATAAAAATTAAAATATTTTAATAAAAAATAATTACGCATTATCTCATATTATTTGAGAATGTTGAACCCATCCACTTAGATCAAGAAGATTTAGAACCTATGATTTATTATATAATTTTACTTAATAGAATATAAAATGATATCATTCCATCGTACTTATTTATATAGTGTTATAATGTTAAAATAAATAAAATAAAATAATAAGGACAAAACATTTTTTGAATAATTCAAAATAAAGTTATGAAAATTAATATAGCGTGTTTGCCAAAACCACATAGATTGGATCATTATTACATACAAAAGATTTATGGTACATTTTTCTTGGTTTTCCTAATGGTCATATTCACTGGTTACACTAACCGAATGAAAAGATTAATTTGTGCTGCTTTCTTTCGAAAAAGAGAAAAACGTCGAATACTCTTCTTATACAATGAAACCTTGAGAAAACGAATTGCCTTTTTCAGATACATGAAACACAAAGTAGAAAAAATGGCTAAAGAAAATAAACTCAAAGTGTGTCTATTTTAACAAAAATAATCATATGTATATAATAAATAATTTCTCAATTTATTTAACAGGAGGATCTTAATGTATTTTTAATACTACGATTCAAATTTCCAAAAATATTTGGTTGGTTAGCATGGAGTACTTATGGTCGTCGTAAATGTCTTATATGTGGCGAACCAGAAACAATGGATGGAAAGAAATATGGTTGCAACACGGAAGGCTGTGTTTACATTCATTGTGAACAATGCTGGTCCGATGTAGGCATATGTTATGGCTGTTCTGAAGTATTCAAGAAGAATGATAACTATAATGATGTTCAAAACACACCTGAAGGATATATTGACACGGGCTATTCAGAATAAAAAGTTAATTGCCAATTTATTTGTCATTAAATATAATTTAAAGAATATTTACTTTATTTTATTTTACTTTATTTTAATGTAAATTATTGTATTTTCAATACAATAAAAATATATATATTTTGTGTTCAATTAAAAAAATGTATATTTCTTGTAGAAAAAAACTAAATTAAATTAATTAATATTCCTCAGCAAATTAGAATATTTACAAAAGACTGGACATACATGTAATATTAATTTTTGAGGAAGAAAAATAGTCATAATTTTTTCAACTCAAAAGCTTGATATTATTATAAAATAAATGAAATTTACTATTATTTTATGTTTATTAACATGTTAAAAATCACAAATAAAAAACAATTACCTAGCTTAATAATGTTACATAAGATCAAATTAAAAAAAAACAAATTTAATAAACGAAATAACAAATGTAAAAAATGACACAACATGATAAAACATGATTAACAAAACTGCTGCTTGTTACAAAAAATCAAGCTAAACAATAATGACTACAAATATAATAATTCACATCTTAATCAATAAGATACTAAATACTTTAATGACTGTTGTGATATAAAAAAATAAGAAATCACAATAAATAGGATTTGTTCAGTACTTATAAAAAAAAACAATTTACTATATAACATAGAATGTATGGAACAAAAAATTTGATTAAAAAAATTCTTTAATCGTCATCAATCACTATAATGTCTTCAGAAGGAGAATCATCCCTTAAAAAAAATAATGAATTTAAAAAAAAATGATACAATAGAATACTCTGATATGTAGCCATAATATTACTTACAAAAATTCACTTTTAATTACACTGAATTCTAATTTCATTATATTTATATAATCTGGTTCTAAACATACAAGGGAAGCTTTATAAATTTCTTCAACTAATGATCGAGAACCAAATGTATACTCAAAACGAATACATTCCATCCAAATTTCTATAATATTAAACAGTTTTTTTTAATCCAGATAAAAATGAAATAACATAAATATTAGTTACCAGTATCAGTTTTTCCAAACTTATTACAAGCCTCATTGTATATTTTTCTAATAGTATTAATATTACTAACATCATTGGTTTGAGTTTTTTCATAATTTATCATGGCCATATATAAATTTTGACAAGGAGGTTCTAGTTTTTTAAGTTCATTGAACAGATCTCGAGCTGCCAATAGTCCTTTATGAAGTACACACCAGTCAAGATAAGCTGGCCTTAACTCCAATGCTACTGATGTATACCCTAAATTTGAACCTTCTTGATACAGTTGTTCAATCTAAAAAATATTTGTTTTAATATTAATATTTAATTTTACAGGTCAACATTATTTTTTAAATTCCTGAACATATTTACACTTAAAATTCTCTTAATAATACTTTCTCAGTCATATATGAATAATCATTAAACAGGATGATCAATTAAAGATAAGAGAACTATTTTCTCAGAAATTATTGAATATTTTTAATTTTTATACAGGAAAAATTATTTGGTTAAATTTAACTACAATATTTTGTAGTTCAATAATTTTTTTCATCCATTACAAAATCAAAAACCTTAAATTTTCTAAAATGAAAACCTCTAATTTTATTATAAAAATTAATCATTTGTGACTAACATTATTTAAAATTAATACTATATTAAAAATATTATTAATCTAAAACTAAAAAATATTACTCCAAACTTTTTTTTTTTTTAATTTTACATTATGATGAAAAAAGTATAAACAATTTTGTTTTTAAATTTTTTTTATCTGATTAGCCACTTATCTTTAGTAATTCTTTTCTTTTAATAGAAGCATACACTAATATTCAATGTAAGTTTACTATTGGACATTGTCAGTTGACCTATGTGGACAATTATTCATTAATGCTTTCTTAGTAAAAATTAAACAACATTAAAACAGTAATAACTAATCAAATAAAAAAATTTTAAGAACAAAATAAATTGTTTTTTTTTTTTATATAATATAAAATCAAAATTACTGATAAGATGAAAATAAAAATTATTTAATCTTAAAATATTGTAGTTTTTCAAATCAAATACTTTTTCTTTTTATGATAATTTAAAACATTTAATAATTTCTAAGAAAATGGGCGTCTTATCTTTAATTAATCACTTGGTATTATCATTCATTTATAAGTCAAAAACTAGTGCTGCTTTAAACTAAATTTCATTAGCTAGTATTAATTTATACACATTTAAAACTATATTATTTATTAAGGTTATAATATTCATTAATTTACCAATTTTGGATGTGTGTTTTGCATGTATCTTATCATAATCAACCATAATGGTAAAGAGTTATCTTTCAATGAGCGTACACCTTCCTGAAAAGCCTCAACAAGATTATCAAAACAGTCATGTGTAACATATAAATTCAAAAGTTCTATCCATAGTTCTACACTAGATTTCAATGCTTTTACTGCTCCAGACAAAATAGCTCGTCGGTCATCTAAACTAGAATTTTCAGCCTGAAGAATATCAATTATAAAAATTATTATTATTTTAATGTATTAATTAAATTTAAAATGTACTTATACCCAGTATAAATAATATTTAGGAATGTGTAATGCACCACTTAAATGTGCATTTTGAAATGCACGTTCTAATGTTTCATGCATATATCGTTTAGTAGATTCATTTTGCATACGATAAGACTTTCTAATTTCAATCACAGTATCTAAGTATAATTCCCATAAATGTTGTTTATCAATTTGGAGTAAATTTTGATTCAAGACATCTTCATAAACATTTATACAATTACTAAATAAATAAAATTACAATTAACATAAAATATATGTATATTATTATTATCAGAATACGCTCTCTTTTAAATTCTAAACTACTAATAAAAAGTTTTGAAAAATTCTAGAAATTGGCTTATAATTAGTAAAAAAAATTATTATTATTATATTAGTATAGGATTAGATTTCACAGACAGTTTAGATTAGGTATTGTTTGGTTTTAAAAATATTTGAATTATTAAAATTAGGTCATTGCAAATTTTTTAAATTGATTTATTAAAAGTTAAAGAAAAATTTTAGATATTAACATTTTAATACATTTAATAGAATTTTCACCTAATTAATAATACTAAGGTTTTATTAAAAAGTAAAAATATTAGACATTATAAAATAATTATAAAAATTTAACAGATCCATAATTTTATTTAAAATTGGAATTTAGAATACAGTAAAAAAAAATACATTTTAGATATAACACATTTTATTTACAATTATTTATATTTCATAAAGTAAACAACAATTTAATCAATATATGTTATGATAAAATTTGTAAGGGATTAGCCTGGTCTAATGGATAGAAATGTATGATTCTGCGCACAGGGTTTTGGGTTTGATTCCTAGGACGCCAACAAGACTTTTCTTGTAATTTTCTTAATGGTAGTTTCTAGTCTCAAGCTGGCTATAATACCCGTCCCATCTAACATTGGCCTAGCCTAGAACCATTTTTGACTACCTTACATGAAAGAGGGCCACAACCCTTTATAAAATGTTAAGATTGGAAAATAATACAATGTAAAAACTGATCATATGTTATGATAAAAAATTTAGTAAATTTTTTTCACAATACCCATATATACTAAATTAAATGTAACAAAAAATAATAAATTAACTTAAGGTTTAATTATACTAACTGGACAGCCATATATTCATTGGAATACTGCAGACGTTCAGTTTGAGGATGATAGCAAAAACCATCCAATTGCATTTGAGCCAATTTATGCCAAAGTAATTCATGGTGTTTATATTTTTCAACCATATCTCTGTTTAATAGCAAAAATTAATAATTAACCAAATTAAAAAGAATAATAACTCAATACATACTTAACAATTAGTGACTGTATTTCTTCTACTGACCGTAATCTCAGTGAAACATCTAGCATTTTAATATGAAAAGAAATATCACCATCAAAATGCTTAATAGCAGATCTATATTTTTCAATACATGTACTGTGTTTTACGCCAGCTTCTAAACAATGTTGAACCTCCATCCAAAATTCATCCAAACATATTTCTTTGCACTGGCTATGATCATGTAAACCTTGTTCATAATACAGTCTTGCCTGTTCAATATTTTTACGCTCTTCAAACTCAAAACGTGCAGCAGTCATATAAAGTTCCGGATCACTATGATGTCGAGACATCAGCGTATTTAATAACTTACTGCACTTAATTAATAAATCCTAGCATATTTAAAAGTTTTTTTGTATTTTTAACAAGTAAAAACTCAACAAGTAAAATTTAACTTACATTGTTTAAACAAAATTCAATGTAGTCCTTTAAATTATTATTATCAACAGTAAAAAGCAAAAATAAACTTTTGTACATGTCATTAATGCGGTTAGAAATGATTTTGAATACATTGTGCTTAATATCAATACTAATATTCTCCTCAAATTCTTGCTATAAAATAAATAACAATCACCAAAATACACTTACATTCATTTTCTCATTAATACACATACTTTTAATTTTTGTTGACAAGACTCCAGTAAATCTGATTCAATATTTATTTGTTTTAATAACTCTTCTTTATTTGCTGATCCAAGTGTAATTTTCTTACTAATGGATTTTCGTCTATCGTTGATAATTCTGAAAATGATAGACTCTACACATACTATCTTAAAAAAACTATCACATAACTTACAAAACTTCTTCTTTTTTTAAAATTCCAAGAGCCTTCATAAATTGGCACTCTAATTCAATATTTTCATCGGAAGACATGATACCAACAATGTATCCCTTAATCATAAAAATAAAACCACAACAAACACAGTTTTGACTCTAAGAGTCCCGTCATTTTCTTTAAATTTTAATTTTTAAAAGTAATATATTTCTAAAAAAAAATTATTTCGTGTTCTCACACATATTTTATTTTTTAAATATGTACACAATTGATTATATTTTCGGATAACATTATCACTATAAATATGATATATGTAATTACTGTTTTTGTACTTATACACGTAGATAGCGCGATTCTAATGTAATGCAATAGATATTAAATACAAAAATGACTTTAACAATACTTGTTAAAGTCAATACTTTTTATCCTTCATTTTTTAAATAAAAGTTATTTTTTAAACTCTTTTTTTTTTTTTAGAAATAAAAGCGTTATTGAAATCCTTTAGTTTTAACTACAGATGAAGTTTATTTCAAAATAAATTATTTACAGTAAATGTCTACAGTTTTAACTTACAGCATTAAATATTGCAAATACATATTATGATATGTAATTTTCACTTGATACTATCTTATTTACAAAGAACCATATCAAATTTCACTTATACTATGATGGAATTTTTTCCTAGTAGAAAAATAACAGTGCTACACCTAGCGCTATCTACATCCGCTGAAAAACAGTCCCTCAGTATTGCGTCAATACCCTGATCTGCACCATGCACGATTCGCGAATCATATGACTGTTATCAACTATCACTTTCAATACACGTCTTATCAAAAACACCAGCTGTAGTTATTCTTCTAATCCGTGTGCGTGTTGTTAGCGGACTGCGGTTACGGGTTATTACAAAATATTTAAATTCAGTTCGTTAATCGTAACTTTTTTTGTGAATCCGGAATAAGTAATGCTCCCGGTTTGACTTGTAGATGAAATCGCGAAAACTTTGCGTCATTATAATGCTGAAAATTATGCCATTCCTTTCATTAATACCGTGCAAATGAACTTAAGTTATTGACTGTTAAAGAATTTACCGACAGTGAAATAAAAATGAAATCGAAAGGACCAACATCCTAGCAATATTTTTGGCATATAAAAAAAATCCTTCAGATTCGTTGCTGAGCACCTATGCAGGTACATTTAACTCAAATATTTGTTTTTAGTTTAATTTTTTTAACCGCAACATGCACGCATTCCTGCAAACCTCGTCCTTGGCCCAGTTATTACAAATATCTAGGCAGAAGGTTTACGCGTAGTTATACATGATTATGACGTTATATAATGACTTTGTTAAGTTATTCTGGCCAGACATCTTTATCGAAACGAAAAATCGTCTATGTTCAAATCGCTACTTTCAATTAAAAATTAATCTTTTATAAGAATAATATCATAACGGTTTTAGGTCTTACGTGTAATTACAACATAATTTTTGTAATTTTATAACGATGTTCAGAGACAACGGTAGCTGGAGTATCGATCGGTCTACCGAACAGTGTGTCAAATCGTGCACTCACTAAGGGCGCCTGGCTGCGCGTTTGCGAATGTCGGGCTATAACCATAAAAAACAGCTGATCGCGTGACATACATAATTTTTTATGCGGGTGACAATGCAGTTTATTTATGCGTTAACGACCAACCGTAAAAATAATCTACAGACATTGCTCTCTACATTTTTGAGCTTTTATAGCTCATAATATTCGTTAGCTAATGTTTTGCTCTTAAGTCTAATATTATTTTAACTTATTTTATATTGTATATTGTATAATACTACATAATTTTGTTTAGTTATCTATTTAACTATGTGATTTATTAAATATACTACACCCCATTTTATCATAAAATAATGATTTTTTCATAAAACTGTACATATTTAAATTTGATATGTTTTTATGAACCATATAAATATCAAATTTATTGTCAGGAGAAATTATGTCTAATGGTAGATTTTAGGGGTAATTTTCAAAAGTTAAATAGGAACATAAAATTATTTTTTTAATAATTAATGGAAAATATAATGTTGACTGATCGATAACTAGTTTTATATAATTAAATTTTTGAGCTATTATGATTTTTAGTTATAGGCTAATAGGTTACGCAAATGAATTCTGTGAGTTATGGTAAAAATTGAGCTTTGTTAAAAACTACCCCGCACATTATTGTTTTAATATTTTTAAATGCTAATATCTCAAAAATCAAAAATACAATATTTTTTATCGACCTGACAAAATTTTATTTAGAACATTCTCCATTTAATAGTAAAATTTTCGTTATAATTTTTAGTTATATGCTAGTGGCTCTGTGAATTGTAGACTAAAGTTAAAGGTTGATACTATGATACTACTTTTATGTGCCTAAGTCTCAACAATTTATTTTATTAACTTGTATTAGAATAATGATTTAGATGTGAAGTTCTTATTTTTACTGTAAGAATAATCATTGAGCAAATTTTTAAGTTAATATAAACAAAATTAAAATATTTTATTTGATTTATTATTGTATGTATTAATTTGGTCTAATTTCTTGTAGCACAAATCATGATATTTACAGGCTTATTAAGGAAACGAGGCATCCATGGTACTAAAGTCTCCCACCTAATATGTTTAAAAATATCTTTAATTTATAAAACACACATTTTCTTTTGATGATTTAAAAACTAGCTTTTTCTCTAATGCTATCCCCCAAAATCTCTTAAGTACCTTAAGTTTTTCTGTAGATACTTAAATGAATATATTTACTAAAAATCAAATGATTATGTTTTCTCATATTAATGTAATTATATTTAATTGGAATCACAAACTTGTTTTTGTTAGAATTCAGCACTAATTTTATCAGATTTGGCTTGATAATGGAATAAAATGTAGTGTATTTATTACACATCAAAATACTGCATACTTAAAATAAAAATGATAACCTTTAGACTGAATGTTCGAATTTTGTAGTTCTTACTCAATAGGTGATAATGTTTATTTTATAAAAAAAGAAGCTATTTAAATACAGAGCGCTGCCAGTGACTTTATTTTTGTCATTATATTTTTCCACGATTGATATTTTCATAAATATTTTTAAAAGTACACGCACCAGGAAACGAACTATTAAACAAACCATATGTAATCATTGATGTATTATTAATTTTATAGTTTGATGTATGTATTTTATAACAATATATCTTATAAGAAATATAAAATAATAAGTACATTTATAAATTACAGCACGTAACTTAAAAAAAATAAAATCTTTTTCACTTGATTCATAATTTTAATCGAGATAAAGATGCAATTATATCAACAATTACATTAATGGTGTTTACATTATTTAGTTTTGAAGATTATCGTTCTTCGTGTTTGCTATTAAACAATATTATTATTCTATCAATGACCAAATTTTTCATTCAAGTATTATTTTAATCTAATCATTAAAAATACAGATAAAAAATTTTTAATTTATTGAAGGAGTGTTCGTTTAAAATAACTGTAGTAGTACTACAAAAAGCATTCTATTAAGATAAGCAACACAACGTATACCATGTACAGGAACAAGTGCATTATCTAACATTTACAATTTTTTTACATTTTAAATTCACCTATTTCATTTGCAAATTCAATGTTGTAAAATGTGTTGACTCTGATGAATAAGTCATTTAGTAGAAACGTTTATGTTGTTATTTGAGACAAAAATATTTTCTAATACTAGTCTTCAATAATTTTACTGTTGTTGACCTAATCGTTATGGGCATATCGTCAAAAATAGCATCGTTGACAGTAATGTGAATAGTTACTATTCACTAGCATTTCAACTAAACAAATTTTAAAAAGTTGCCCCTTAGAAACATTCATATTCTGGTGTCTCTACAAGTTATTATTTAGACTTTTAGTATTGGGTCAAATTAGAATATTTTCAGTTGTTTTTTGTTCTTTGTTTATAAATTAAATTGCGATTGGTATTATTTCATTAATACGGTATCAAAGATTCCTTAAAATCAATGTTGTACTATTGAATTGAAAACCTCCAGCTTTTAATAATTTTTTAGAAAACTTGTGGTTTTATTGGTAAATGAGTTGTAATTGTTGTTAATTATCAATGAAAGTATTGCAGTTCTGTTGAAGTATCTCATCCACTGTATCCGGATACAATTAATAGAATTATATCGAGTTAACACGATGTAAATGTATAAGGTAATATTTTAATTATTTATTGCAGTGGTATTTCTCGTGAATCATGAACATCATGCCATTCAGTTAAATCAAATATTTCAATAATTACAAGTAAATAAATAAAAACAGAAAAAACACTTGGTGTTTTTGAATGCTTACATGTCTTCATGATTAATAGTCTGACTATATAAAAGTGAAAAAATTGATTGAACATAACATTAGTATAGTTTCGGATAAACTCACCGACCGGCCTTCAAAAGTGCTTCATTTACTACCATAATGGGAAAAATTGATATGTTCAATTTTTTTTTCTTCTATTATTTCTGTCTGTCATACTATGGTGTATTGTTTAAATGAAATTCTACATAATATACTATTGTATTTAACGAAATATCTTAGTACTACAATCAATTCTTTTGAAAAGATATTAGGCTCACTCATACATCATATCCTGTTTGTTATATTTTCTCTTAGTATTTTTAGTGAAATAAAAAATGGATATTTATTAATAATATTTGCAATATACGTTTATACGAAACATGCCTGTTTTTTTCACTCTGATAATACAGTGTCTCGTTGCGGTGTATACAGTACCGTATTTAAGTTAAGTGGGCCATAGCCTAGAACAGCATTTTCTTAAAAAATTTGATATTATAAGTTAATAATTATTATTAAATTTATTTTTAAAATGTTTTGTACAATCTTTTCCAAGTAAATCTAATAATTTAATATAACTTTTTCCGAATTCATAGAAAATACTGTATGTAAAATTAAACATACATAAAAATCGATCTAAAAAAATTATTGATATCCAAGAATATTATTAATTTATAACATTATAAATATTAATTAGTAATAATAGTGAACGTACACGAAATATTAGTTTTTAAGCAATAGGGGGAGAATAATTTAGCCTAGGGGCGCTAAAGTGGTAAAACGCAATTGTGTACATAATTATCACGTGCCATTTTTCCATTATATTAAATATTCTATTAATGATTCTTGAACAAATTAAATGTTATAAGCTCTGTAAACCAAGGAACCACAGGAACCTATTATTTTAGTACACTCGTCCGTATTAATAAGTCTTGAAGTTTCAATAAACCTATTTCTTTTTTTTTTAATTTCTGTCTATTATAGCCAAAAGTTTATTATTATTATTAAATGTTCAACTATATAAAAATATTATAAATTTTAGTTTTTAACAATAAAATATTTAAAAAAACAGTGATCATCTGACCTTCCGTCTAAATTAAACGGAAATAAGATGATCACAGGTTTTATTTTGATAGGGTGAAATAAATATTAGGCAGCCTAATAAATATTTCACGTACTCGGAGTTTATTTATAAACCAATCAAAATTAATTAGCTGTAACCAAATTAGTTTTACATTTTTGTATCATTTGATGATTTGATACTATCAATAAGTAAGTGTAGATATAAGTGATTTTTATTATTATTGGTAAATTAAAAAGTAAGTTTTCGATAATCGCGTATGGCATCCGGTTTTTGTTTATGCGCCTATATAATTATAATATTATTATCCGTATAGCTCAACGACGAATGATATAACATTAAGTACATTTGATAACCCTGGTTCGTATTGTTATAATAACTTAATGCTAAAAGTACAGACTATTACACATTCACGGCGATACACAATGAATTGTTGGGCGATATGTATTCATTTTTTTTTTATCGAGCACCATGTACGTATATTATAATGAAAATTCTAGTGTTCAAGGACGACACTATAACAATAACCAATACTAATATTTTGGTGGCAATTACAAAGGCGACCTTTGCTTATGCGTTTGAAATGTCATTTACACGCATAAATGAATAACGACAGTTTCATTTTTGCCAGCCACTTGATGTAGCCAATTATTTAGTCTATTCGATGATGTATAAGATCTAACACTTCTCAAAATATTCCGTTGTTGCTACGGGATTCTTTTGTGTATCCCACAGATTGTTACTGGTGATCTCACGGTGAAATCTTTTCATGGCTGGTAAAATGTGTGCAGGCGTACAAACGTACGCATCGATTTCATTGATCCAATTATAAGCATCCCATCAGTTGCTGTGAGCATATACTCTCATCTTGTAGCACATTGCGTTTTACTTCCTGTCTATAAAACCGCGTGTATTTAGTATGTACCATCACTTACCCTTCCCACGCAAAAGTCGTCCGTCTAGTTTTCTAATCTGTCGGTGGCACGCAACTTCCTGTGCGTTTGTACATTTATATACATATACGTGAGTGGATAATATGTGTGCATTTAATGTCGCCATTCATTCATAAATAGGCAGCAACACACGCCTAGATAATAGAGTTTGTGTATTTGAACTCTATGAATATAGAACGGAAAAAATAATGAATGGGCTTCAACCGATCCCACTAGGTCATTTGTCAATGGTATATTCATGAGGTGTTCTGTATGTGTGTATGGTTTTTTTTCTCTTGTTATTTTTGCCATTGCATTTTAATTCTTAAACATCCTCCTGTATATTCTAATGAGCAACGCATAGCGTTTATATTACAACATTCAGTAGTGACGACACATCCCCTTTGTTTCGCGCACGGTAAAGTGCAATAATAATTATACCTAATGCTTCCTCTGCAGATAACCATGCGCTTTGCTTTTACTACGACTTTTCCATATTAGTAATATCCGTTCCACGTTTTGAGGATCCGGAACTGTGTCTGTACATTTTGAGTATGGGCATCGTTTGAATATCTGGTTGATAGGGACAACACGTTTCTTTGTTATTTATCGCGTTCATATAGAGAATCTTTATGGATTTGCCAATGTCATAATGGCACTATTACCTTACTATTTTCTTAACGAAACAGTTTATAGCTAATTACTGTGACATGTTAAACTTTTAGGAACATATCTCATAAAGTACACAGTACGACAACAAGTATATAAGATAAATGATAATTCCGCAGCTTATTGTACTTGACTATTATACAATTTTTTAAACTTTAATAAATTGTCTGGTTATTAATAACATTTTCTTGGGGGTTATTGATTCAATAATTTGTCCGAAAGGGTTATGTAATGAAATTATTTTAAAAAGGAATTGTAAACTTTTTTCTGAAGAGGTTCCTCAAATATTTGTGTTATAATGTTCGTAATAAATAGATCTATAAATATTATCGCTTAAATTAAATAAACACATTGTGTTGATTAAATTTTATAACCAAAAAATAAATAAATAAACACATCGTGGTAAAATTAATACCTCATTAGCTTAGCATCAAAGCTAAAAACTTAATTATATATTTAAAGAAACCAAATAAAGTCATTTATCGGAGTGAAATTTCGTAAACTTGGTTAAAATAAATAATTTATTTTAATCGTCGGCACAAATTGGAAGAGTTTGGAGTTAAGTCCTTCTAATTTTAAAATAACCCCCTCCAAACATTTTATAGACATTGCGCCCATATTTTTAATCTAACATAGAAAGGCAAACACAATGCCAACATTTTTGCGTTGTGCAAGACTTACTAAAATTCTAAGTTTTGACCTCTTAAACTAGGGTACTTCAAAACAGATAACATTCTAATGGTAATTGTCAATAAGATCTAATTAAGTAAAAAACGATGCATTATCATAACATTTATACGTTTTGTGAAATAATATATTCGTCAAAATTTTGTTAAATAAATATACTACGTAATTTCAAAATTCTAAAATCTAAATGAAAATATTAATTTAAGTTTAAGTTTAATTTTGCTTATAAAAAAAAAATTTGAAATAATACAAATCCTAAAAGCCACATATGCAGGATCTCCTAATTTTTCCTTAAAACTTATTTTAAATTGCGTTTTTTGATTATAAGTAAGGTTTCGAGAATTTCCAGAGTAAGCCTCTAATCTTCGGGTAGAATGATAAAATATTTTTAGTAAATGATGGAGAAATTTATAAAGGTACATTTGATTATGTGGCAACTTGAAAAAACCCAAATAGAGTAATTCAAATACAATATATTCTATTAACAAGTAGTGTTAATAGTAGTTGTCTTATTATTCTATTAATAATCCTAACAATTTTATATGTAATTAAAACTGTTGGTTTTAGATATCTACTGTTTTTTTTTTTTACGGTTTATATTCTTTTTAATAGCAACACATTTTTAAAAGCCCACCGTATGTCTATACCTTATAACCGTAACTACAGAAAAGTACTCAACAGAATATATTTTGTTATTATATTGTAATCCATTGACGACACATTATTTTTATACTCGGTAAAAAAATTTTATTTATATCAACTAAGTTTACACGCCATTTACCATAACTTATTGTATCACGAAGTAAAAAGCTATATTAATTAAGTATATGGCTGTATTTTGTAAATGTCCCCGTGGGCAAAACCTAAGAAAGAACGCACCTATTATCCTCCATGGGACTGGCGTTATATACGTCAATGGTGTAATGTTGTCTTAACTATTTAATATAATATAAAACAATAAATAGTTAAGATATTATTGAAATCAATTTCAAAATTTATTCAGTATCACTGTATAATTTTTCTATTTAATTTACATAAACAAACGCAATAGCGTATTGTCATGTGTTATTCTAGGAGGTCGAATTTTTTTTTTTTTTTTGGTGTGATCATTGCATGTTAACCATTTTTACATTTTTTTTTCGTTATAACTAAATTTATAATAATATTAATATTAAATTAAATCGTCTAAAATTTGTTTTTCTATTATGTATTTCATATTTGCTTGTAAATTTGTACACAACCGCGAAAAATCTATTTTGAAATCTATTACCTATACCTATTGGAATAATATGTTTTAAAAAAATTGGGATATTTTCAAATTGTTATTTTATTAGAGTGGGGCCATAGTTACAATTTGACCAAAATTTTTGGGTGATCTAATTTATTTTCTCCCTCCCTAAAAATTGTTATATATGATTTTCATCATTTTTGGGGACTTGTGATAGAACTAGGGGAGTTAAGTTCTCTGTAAACCCCATATGATGCTCCTATAAGTAAGGTACTTAACTATGTTTCACGTGTAACTTTTAATCATTTTATGTTAACGTCTCTTTCTATTCTAAACCAGTGAAATATTACCTGTTAAACAATTCGCATATAAGAAAATTTTCCTCTAAACCAAAAAAACTGTGTCACACTATAAAATTCGTTTTATTTTGTAAAGGAAACAGTCCCTTTAACTCATTTGTTCAATGAGCAAACCCAATAAAATTGTGTTATTGTATAGACAAAGTTAGATTAAAAAAATGAGAGCCCCAAGAATTTTGAAACTCCGCTAATATTGCACTAACATATTCATTAAGCGACACATGTTAATTTGTTTATTCTAAAAATACTTCAAAGGATCCATATTGCATTTTATGATATTATTTTATTTTTAATTTCAGACATCTATTAGTTGATCTCTTTGGCACAAATTTAAATACTTGTGACCACTGGCCTAGATAAANAAAAAAAAAAAAAAAAAAAAAAAAAAAAAAAAAAAAAAAAAAAACACATCATAGTAAAACCAATACCTTCTCAGCTTCGCATCGAAGCTAAAAAAAACCCTATATGCATAAAACGATTATTTTATTTATTGACCGCACGTTGTCCGACAGATGGCAGCATTAGAAACGATATATAGTTTTTATTCCTAATATTGCACATTGTTGTGTAAACGTATGAGAACCACGTGACCGCATAACTCCAACGCCCGTTCGCCTAGACAAATAATAGTGTGTGTTACACACAGCGACATATTAATTTATTGTTGTCACCTCATCGAATCCCTCCCTTCAATATTTCATTGTACCTCCACCGCGTACTATGATTATTGTATTAGTTATCAAGTTTTAAAATAAACCGCGAACAGTATCGAGTTATTTATATCATACGACAGTTTTGTTAAACAAAAAAAAATTTTATTTTTTTTTTTTACCGACTACTATCTATTAATTATGCGATTTCTTTGTTTCGTCGCGAGATTGTTGTCGTCAAAGACAAAAAATTGCAATATTTGACGTGACAATTATATTAGCCATGAGCCAAAAATACTACACAACGTGTAGTTAATAATTTATGCCACGAACAAAAAATACATGTTTGTTTGCAGTGTATCTACTCAAGGGGCCTACTAGGGGTTACCCGTTAAAACTTAACAGCGAATAATGTGACAATTATTACTATTTTTGTCATTGGCAATTTTTTCACGTGTATATCACGCATAGAGGCCTAGAGGGATCTATTTGAACCACTAGACCGAATAGGCGATAGTTGAAAAAACTTTACAATCAAAACAATTAAGAGTTAACGACATGGTTTTTGGGACGTGACAATTGAGGTGTCTGGCAAATTATTTACAGACGTCTTACTTATAAGTAGTCTGGCAATATTTACAAAAGAAAACGATCGATATATTTTTATCATAATTGGCAAACATTAAAAAAAAAAAAATGTTAAACTCGAAAATGTAACATTCCGCTCATAGAATGTTATTGTATTTTTTAGTATGTTGTGAATTAATACAAACATTTTATAGCGCCCAAAAGTTATAAAATTCTAGTGCTGTGTAGGCCGTGACCCTAGTTGGGACCGACGCTCCATTGATTACCCGCGACCATCACCGTTACGATTTCTACGCACGCTGCTGGCGGTGATCGTGTGAGCGAAGACAGCGGCGGGTGGCGTCGTCTTCTTCTGTGATGGCGGTGCAGCCACGCCGTAGTCGATCGGCGTGGACTCAAAGTGCGACGGAGAGTAACACCGAGGACAGTGACCTCAACCCGCCGTCGGTGCGCGCGCATCCACGTTACGTTTCCCGCCACGACGGCCGTCGCCCTCGGCGGCCACGCAGCGCGGTGATGTGAAAATAAAAATATTTTTATTACTACTACCGCAGCCATCGTCGTCCCGTTGTACCACCCTCGGCAATAGAGTGTACAGACGAACCAGAGGGGTGCCTTCGACTAGACGTTTCGCATTAGACCCTAACCTCTTGTCACGCTATTTCCTGAAACGGTCCGAAAGCGTTTACGCGCTGCTCTATTTATGCTATTTTATTTGTTATTGCTCCATTCTCTTCCCTCTACCACATTACTCCGCGCCTGGCTCATAATATTTTGCATAACGCTGTTGTTTGCTTTTTCCTCGTTTAAAAAAGTCTAGAATCGATTTTGACAGTCACGGCAGACTTTTACAAAGAGCACAATTTGTTTTGTGAAACGTCCGTATAGGGAGGTTTAAAGCCCACTTCTAATCCTATCACTGTAACCTCCTCCCAAATGTATGAAAATTACATGTAATTTTATACAAAAATATTTTTAAGGAAGAGAGAAATAAATTAGATTCCTCTAACTTTTTTTTTTAATTGTGCCTATGGAAAAGCCATGTATATGTTTGTTATTTACATGTCACCGAACAGGGTTCGGTAACAATAGTTATATATAATTTTTATTCAAATCAAATTTTTACAAGGTAAAGATACTTAAAATATTAATACAAATTGATTAATGTAACCCCGAAAAGCGTAGTCTGTGGTAGACAAATGAGACAAAGAAACGTATAAAGTAATAAAATAAAAACTAAAATTTACATGCAGTTACAAGGACAGTACAATTAAATCGTATTCATTATTAATCATAATTTTAATTATTAAACACACTTATACAATTACACAGCTTTCAAAAAATATTTAATATATAAAATTGTTATTTCTAAGTGTAGTTTTAAAAATATTTTTTTAGTTTCGACGCTAAGCTGAGAAGGTATTAATTTTACTATGATGTGTTTTTTTTTTTATGCCTGTCGCCACTTTTTCTCAGCAAACCGATTTCTTTCAATAGTCACAAAAAAAAAAGATCACAAATTGTATCTAATCGATGACATTACCCTCAAAAATTGAAAAAAATTATCTCGTTTCACGTAAATAAGATAAATCCTCAAAAAATTATAATATTAAAAATCGGTGATTTTCGACATTTTTTCAATTTTTTTTTTCTTGAAACTGCTATAACTTATTTAAAAATAAATATAAAAATATATTTTTTTTTATAGATACCTTAGGTATTTACTTAGCATTTGGTATTTTTTGTGAACATTTGACCCTTTATCTGTCCACAGGGAGGATTCAAAATAGCGAAACTTTTGAATATGCTTCGGAAATATAGCGTTTTTATAACATATGTTAAGTTAAATCTTTTGTTACGTACTATAAATTAANCACAGCTTTCAAAAAATATTTAATATATAAAATTGTTATTTCTAAGTGTAGTTTTAAAAATATTTTTTTAGTTTCGACGCTAAGCTGAGAAGGTATTAATTTTACTATGATGTGTTTTTTTTTTTATGCCTGTCGCCACTTTTTCTCAGCAAACCGATTTCTTTCAATAGTCACAAAAAAAAAAGATCACAAATTGTATCTAATCGATGACATTACCCTCAAAAATTGAAAAAAATTATCTCGTTTCACGTAAATAAGATAAATCCTCAAAAAATTATAATATTAAAAATCGGTGATTTTCGACATTTTTTCAATTTTTTTTTTCTTGAAACTGCTATAACTTATTTAAAAATAAATATCAAAATATTTTTTTTTTTTTTTAGACACCTTAGGTATTTACTTAGCATTTGGTATTTTTTGTGAACATTTGACCCTTTATCTGCCCACAGGGAGGATTCAAAATAGCTTAACTTTTGAATATGCTTCGGAAATATAACGTTTTTATAACATATATTAAGTTAAATCTTTTGTTACGTACTATAAATTTAAAAAAAAATTGTCCCGACGACTTATCTTCTATGCACAAATGGCTGCCGTAGTCAAAAACATGATATTTTTGTTAATTTTCAATTTTATGTTTTCAACTTAAAATTGTTATAAGTTTTTGAAAAATGTATGGATCACCTCAAATTTTTATTTCGAAATATTTTATAGATACTCCTTTCATCCGACATACTTTTTTTTTTAAAGTCACACGATTACCCCTTAAACAGGTGGCGTTCAAAACTTGAAACATACGTATAAAAAGTAGAACTTTTTCAATTTAACTTTTAAAAATGTTTCGAAAATACTGCGTCTTTTAAACGTATGTTAAGTTATATCTTATGTTACGTACTATAAATTTAAAAAAAATATATCCCGATGACCTATTTTCTGTGTGCATTTATTCATATATTACACTTATAATTCATAAAAATTGTAATTAGGATTTGTATAAAAAAATAGGAGGTCATTTTGCTTTTGGAATAATCCGCAGATTTCTTAAAATTAAACACATATTTATTTATAAATAACAAACAATTTTTTTTTTTAAGTATTGCATCTAGACCTTCAACTTTTATATACGTTTGCCATAAGAGTAATAACTAATTTATAATTTTTCCGTAAAAATTACAATACTAAATTATTAAATATCAATTTCATACTATATTTAATTTCTATCATAAATATTTATTCATATATTACACTTAAAAATCATAAAAACTTGTAATCAGGATATAAATAAGGAAATAGAAGATCATGTTGCTTATGAAATAATCCACCAATTTTATAAAATTAACACCATCTACAGATTTGCATTAATCTTATGATAGTGATTTTAATTATTGTCAGATATCATCTATACTTGTCCCAACTATACAACGTCTCCACTGTGTTACCGTTTTTATGTCTGTCGCCACACTTTGATATTCAATATAATTATACATTACTGGACAAAGGTAATAATGAACCATTGTCCGAACCGTTTATTTGTGTACTGTACGCTGATGTCAAATTCTTTAAACTCACTACGATTTTATTACTTAATTATAGTTTGCTTGTTAACAAATAAAATAGCATATAACTTATATAAAACTCCAACTGGCAAAACTTTTAAAGTTTTATATTTCGAATATGTTGAACCAAGTAAATCTTTTTCGTTTAAACAAATTCTAATTACTGATGTATAATTAAAGGTTTTGTTGCATTTTCTGCACAACCTCCATAGACTAATAGTCCATACTGCACATTATTTAATCTATTTGTTGATTTATTGTTGCGATTAATCCTTTTTTGTGTATTAATCGATCATCAGCATTCGTTGTAATCAAGTGCATTATTATTTGCCAATCGCCACCCCTTAAATTTCCAACTATGTTTCGTGTATATAAGTATACCCACAAGCTAATAATAGTAATAACTAAATGGTAGAAAATACAAATTAAAATGTTTCGCAGTCGTTTTCCATAAGACTTTTGTTCATCAGAGTCCATTTATTTATTAGTGCAACAGATCGAATTTTTATTAAATTTTGCTCCAAGATTAAATTTTAAAGCTAATTGAACTCATCATTCCTTAACTGAAACTATTGCTTATTAAAGAGTTGTCGTGTGTTGTAATTTATAAATTGTTCTGATGTATGACTTGTAATTATATTGACATAAAATAAATAAATTGTCTCAAACTCGTATTGTGTAATTGTAATAATTATAATTGTAAATTATTTGTAATCGTAAAAAATTATTAAATGATTTCAACCAATTATTGTAAATAAATGTATTTCCCTGTAACGAGGGTATATGTAAATATATGTATAAAAATATGTAAATGAATGTTACGCGGATTGCTAAGGTTTATTATCAGTAGTGAAAACTAAATTTTATTTAAGTGAAAAGTTCGAAAAGTTTCTCGGGGGATATGATGATTATTGTTTTACTGATAGAAATTAAAATAAAACGTTACCATCTAAAAGCCTCAATTTGTGTGGCTAGTGAGTTATATTTAAACTGTGTAAATTTGGCGATGGAAAGAGTTACAAATATATTTGCATTTAACTATTATTTTTAGAAAGATATATGCGATAAATATATCTTTATTATGGACTTACTTGAAGGTCCCGTTCGAAATACATTGTATTGGCCAATACTCGTTTATAAAATATTATTGGCCGTGTATTAATCATTAAAAAAAAACCAGCACAGGGAGATCGCGGCACAGTGGTGACGTGGCATAGTTGGATCAAGTATAATGATATCTGACAGTGATTAAAATCACTATCAAAAAAAACGCTTCGATGCAAATCTTTAGATAGTGTTTAATTTAAAAAAATTGGTGGATTATTCCAAAAGCTACATGATCTGTTATTTTCTTATTAATATCCTGAATGAAAAAGGGATTATTAAAAAATATTATTTCTCATAAAAAAATTGTATTGATCCATACATTTTTTAAAAAGTTATATAAATTCAAGAATTTTCACACAAAAATAGCATTTGGTAGCCATTTTCACCACGAAGACAAGTCCAGAGGTCAAATTTTTTTTTTCCATAATAAAGTATATTACATTACCTTTAATTTAAGATATATATAAAAGTGTTAGACCTTCCGGAACACTTTCAAAAGTTAATTGTTTCTGAAAAAGTTGTCATTTTAAATCCCCCTGTGGGCAGGTAAAGGGTTAAATTTATGAAAAAAATATACCAAATGGTAGGTAAATCATCATCAAGCATCTATAAAAAAAAAAATTATATTAATATGTTCATTTTTGAAAAAGTTATGGCAGTTTTAAGTAAAAAAAATTGAAAAAATTTCGAAAATTAGTGATTTTTAAATTTGTAATTTTTTTGGAGGTTTCCCCCATTTACGGGGAACGAGCGAAATTTTTTCAATTTTTGAGGGTAATGTCTTCGATTAGATACGATTTGTGATCTTTTGACGTATCGTTGAAAGAAATTGGTTCGGTGAGAGCTGAAAAAAAGTGGTAACAGACACAAAAAAAACACATCATAGTAAAACCAATACCTTCTCAGCTTCGCATCGAAGCTAATAACTGTCTTAAAAATCAAATAACTTTGATATCAGTTGATGGGCAATTATGTCAATTGATTAAAAAGTGAACGTTTGTGGGTATAGCTTCGGTTAATCAAACATTTTAATAACAAATTTTTTATATAGTAAGAAATTTGAAGGAAAAAATTGTCAAGGACGTAAACAATTGAATTCCATTACAGAAATTATTTTTGAAAAAATGCGTAAGAACACAACTCGTGCTGTTTATTGCAAAACGGAAAAACATTCGGTAGTCAATTTCCCGATTGGCAAAAGTTAAACAATTTTATTCAGTGTTTGTACAACGTTATAGTTTCCTGTACACGTACCGTGTACTATGTTAACTATTTTTTAATTTTTTTTCGCCATCGCCATTATAATTATAATTCATAACGCGCTTTAGTAAACATCGAACAGTAGACTGGTAAAATTTGAATGTACTTCCCGGAAATGTTTCTAGGAAATTACGGTTATATAAAATGCAGTTTCGTCCATGACGATTCACACCATTGTAGGTCAACGCTTATGTTTTTTCTGAATTCCTCTCGGATAAAAAACAGCTAGTGCATTTAGTTATTTATTACAAAACTACGCCACCATTGATGATTCCCTACATTGCTTATTTTTGTAATAAATAAAATAATTGCTTTTGTCTGGCGACAGACATTATTTTGGGTCTTGAAACGGCGGAGTAGAGAAATTAGATTAGATTAATAGTAATTTAATATTGTGGGGCTACAGAAATTTGCCTATTCATTAGGTATTAAATGTGTACAGTTGTGAATAACCATCGACACGTTCCACTGCCATAGTCGCTGTTCTTTTTGCAACGGCAGTGCATTTCTTTGAACACGAATAGCATCGGTAGTGTTTTACGGGTAATGAATTCTTCACACGGAGAGAAAAAAAAGGAAAGTGTTTTTATATCCTGTTTTAATTAAAACTATTAAATTTAATGTATGCGTTATCGCGATAATGACGTTTTTGTGCTCGAGTGATTTCCACACCTACCGATTTGCTTTTTTCGTTTAACTATTCATTAAAACTCCATCGTCACTTTTCGAGAAATGATAAGCAAATTGTTGATTTCCTGGCGTAGAACATTTCGTGTTGGCCAATTCCAACAGAGTGGATGTATCTAGAGGATGTTTTAACGAAATAAGTACTTTGAACCCGCAGTCGTGCACGTTCATTAGTTTACTGGCATTTGGAACGCCCCCCCAAGTGTTAATGCCCGTCGTGTGATCATTTTCGTATGAATTTCCACTCGCCAAGAAAATCGGTGTTGACTTTTCTAATTGTTTTCTAATCTCTCACGATCTCTTCGTCCGTCTCTCGCACATGTTTAATTTCACCAACAATATGTCCGTGCACGCTTTATTAGTTGCATTATACTTTCATAGATAAATATTTTGATTAAACTGCAAACGTGCGAATAGCACATCTGTTATTACTTTGGAGTCCATACACTGGTATGGGTTGTGTGAAAAAAACGTTTTTTGAATATTTTATGGTTCTTCGTCGTCCTTCTACACTCGCCAGCGTTTGATTGGACGACCTTAATGATTAGACGTGTAATTTCTTGTAAATTATCGATTTAAATGTATGTGAGATGTATTAATGAAATTTTATTATTAAAATTAATATATTTTAATCGTTAATCGGCGCCGCACAGTGGTCCAGAATAGAAATTTGGCTTACATAAAGTACAATTTGCAAAGAAAATAAAATAATATACAAAACTAATACCATATTTCTATAGTGTACTGAGCCTATTTTCGATTGTTAATTAATAAATGTCATTTTTTACATTTATTTATCAATAGTTAAATTTATGTGATATTATAGTCGCATTATTTTTTTATCAACCCAATTCACAGTGATATACAAGAATAATTTCTTGCATATTATAGAACATTAAAATGTTAGCTAGAACTTATAATTTCAATTTAAATTATTATTTACATTATTAATTAAATGTTTTAAATGTTGAAAACTTCCTTTTTTAAGAAACCAATTAGTTTATTTATAAAATATTTCATAACTAATACAATATTATAAAAACATTATTTTTTCATGAATCTTCCGTTTTAAAGAATAGGATATTAATAATTTCTTCAGTCATTATTTGCCTTGGAGCTCACCATGACTTATTTTTAACTGGCTCTAGCAAAGGTGAAAATAGAAAATATTAAATTTTGAAAGATTTAATTATTTTTTACATGTATAAGATATAATAAAGTTACCGAGTACTGTCTCTAACACATTTTTGATTAAAAAAATTCGTGAGCACATGCGTTTGAGTGAAATACTGAATTCAAAACGGTACCAATAATATTTGATAATTTTCTCAAAAATGTTGAGATTTGAGCATATTTTTCCTATAATGTATACAGTAATAATTACTGTATACATTATAGGAAAAATATAATTATTATATGTTTTTAATTGTTCAACACTGAAAATAGAAACTTTTCAAGTCCCTATAAGATTTTCTATTCGTTCGGACGACTATCTGTAAGTAAATACTCCAAAAAGTTATAGTAAAAAATTCAGTTTTTTTTTTTTTTTTAATAACTATTTTTTTTTATTTCGGAATTCTCAATTTTTCTACAGATTATATTCATAATCATCAAAATAAATTTAGAAGAAAACGTAAAAAAAAAATGGATTTTAAAGGATACAGTTTTAACCCTAATTTACTCTATGAATAAAATAAAATGTGTGTTCAATTCCTTTTGTAATTACTTTTTAAGATTTATGGACGTCATAATAATAATAATACCGATTCCTGTAGCACACTAAATATTTTAGAGAGATAAAACAAATATTAAATTTAAAAAAAATTTATGAGTAGATTATAAAAAAAATATGTTCTAAACTAACCTCCCCCTAGCCAATTCAATAGTATTCTTGTAAAAAAAATTAGTATACAACTTGTTGTAACAATCTTAAAAAACATAAATAAATTGATTAATTAAAAATAATTTGATTTTTCAAAAACGACCCTTTTTATGAATTTAATTGTGTTTAAACTGATGTCAAATTTAGATTCAGCGACTTGAAAAAATATTAAAAATTGACCTATTGACAGTGTTATAGAACACTACCTGATATTATCAAACATTTGTGGTAATATTAATTTTATGTAAGCCAAATTTGTGTTGTGCACCGTATTCGGACAATGTCCAACGAGTACGTTGTCCCGAGACGACGGACATAAAAAAAACTGAACTCAAGGATAAATTATTATTGTACGGGAAATGTGTTTTTATTGTTGTCGATGTGTATAATTAAAACAATCTAGTTTGCCCAAGACCAGCACAACAATACATTTATAGTGATCCGTCTGTGCCGTAAAAAACGAGGCATATTAAATACACACGGGTAACATCACAGGCAAAGAATTTTGCGCAGCAGCGCGTTCGGTCTGAGATCGTTGACCGGGTTGACGAAACAAGACCGGCCCGTAATGAACTACCTCAACGGCGTTGGTCGACCTTGAGGACGTTATTATGGCCGGGCACCGAGTAACAAACGCAGCTTATTGGCCGACAAGACCCGACCGAGGGGATGTATTTTTTTATGTCAGTTGCCTCGGAATTTCGCTAAACTCGCATATATTACTGCTCTCCGCAGACCACGAAATGAACAAAACTCATTGTGTTTACGGTGCCGAGTCGATGAACCGCCGCACACGTATAAATCTCATCCCGTCCGAGAAATTATCTCCGTGTACTTATGCCACTCGTTTACCAGTGCGACATTCGGCTTTATTTGCAGACGGCCGTTGCGGCGCAGTAGTACAGACCGCATACCGACCGGTACTCGTAATTGAACGCCTTAAAACATTCACCGGTCGACGACTACTCTGGGCGGCAGGTCATTGTTGTGCGTTGGTTTTTTGTGTTCGTCGTTTTTGTTTTGTGAACCAAAGGAGAGTTCAATGAATGGATGGAAAGCTCGTCAATTGCGACGCACGACAAAATGTGCTACTGCGTCGTAATTATTTTTTTACGGTCGATCATTGAGAAATACATCCGCACCGCGCGTATGTTTACCTTTCACCTGTTCCGAATCAATCACCCAAAGTGACGTGATGTCGTGTACACACACAAAAAGATTACAAAGTTACCTAATGCTTTCGATAACGTGCGCGCCGAGAACAAACGAAATACTAGTTGTCAATAATTCCGACACCGTTTAAAGATCATACATTTTTCAGCTCTTCCAAACGGCAACAGCCAATTCTCTGATCTATTCCGGTCCAACCGATTGCTACCGATCAAGTGTTTAATGCATTTTAAGACCACCTCCGATGGCGTCGTCTTTTTCCGTCAGACTGGTACCGACAAAAATGATATTCCTCGGACATGAAATAATAAAAAAACAACGCTATTCCGGTGTTTGCTGGAGCCACAGAGAAATTATCAGTGGGGTCACAACACATTTATACAACCCAAATTCATTATTGTTGTAACTGTTATGCGCTTTCAAAATGTAAATTGTATTTTTATTTACTGGTATTTTGATCGTATCCGACGAACCCATTGATGTACTACAATACACGCAGACGCTAAAGGATGTAATGACTTTTTATTTCGTACAGGAATTCGTCGTTACGACCCTCGTCATTGGTGTTATCTGTGGCCCATAAACGTAGCGCGTAGTAAACATTCCTCGACACTAGTCCGCTTCAAAATTGTTTTATTGCTGTGCATTACATACATATTTCTATGGTGCATAGTAAATAGTTGTTGGAGAAAAAATAATCGTGGGGATAAAAACTTTACTGTTGGGTTGACATTCTGAATGTACAAAAAAAAATATGAACTAGTAAAACAATAAGCAAATCTAAGACTTTTTAAGTTGATTAATGTGGTCAAGTTATAGTGGATTTGATGATTTTTTCATGCGCAGTTGATGAGTGGGAATTATAGCAAAATTTGTGTATTTATTTTTAAATCACAATGTGAATAATCAAGTCCAATCGTCTGACGAGTCAAGTTGTTTATTTCATTTCGTAGATTTGTCGGTAGTTAAAATAGAATCATATATTTTTATTTCCTTGGAATAAATTGCGCCGTTTGGGTTTTTTTTTTTTAACTGTAATGTTATTAATATATTAGTATTTTTTTTATTTCAATTGGAATGACCGAAAAGTCCAAAGTCATTTTCTTTGAAGCCATTATCACTACTCGTAATCAAATAAAATGTTTACACGGTATAATTGTTTTAAAATAGTTTCTCTAGATTTGCTGCTTGGAACTGCTCAATTAATACTTTACCAAAAAAAAAACATTCTAATTGTCTTAATTAGGTGCTATAGTATCCGTAACTTAACTTATTGTATTACAGTGATTGAACACTCTTAATCCATAAGGGCATATTGTACGCTATTGTATACACCCTTATTGAGTAAATAGTCTCTATTAGATTAATAACATGTAATTTAACTCGACCATTGAACTTTACATAACTTGACAACATGGATGTTTTTGAAAATAAACGTTATTTATGTTTTTTTGCTTCCAATATTATGTACGATTTTACGTTTGTTTATTTTACTCACAATAATCCCCTTCTCCGTGTTTGTGTAATAACATAAAAAAACCATTATAAAAAAAAAAATACCAACAACGTTGTTAATAAACATAATTATCATACACCTAGT
Organism: Daktulosphaira vitifoliae; assembly: GCF_025091365.1. NCBI lineage: Eukaryota > Metazoa > Arthropoda > Insecta > Hemiptera > Phylloxeridae > Daktulosphaira > Daktulosphaira vitifoliae. Next base: position 48,936,431 of record NW_026099572.1, on the reverse strand, counting down.
TTCTAATTATTGTTGGACGTCCTTCTTGGCGAAGGCTGAAAATCAGTCATACATATTTATGGCCACTATATAATTTATTATGTAATCGCATAAAAACTACTGCAAATATTGATACTTCGTTGAAAAAATTGTCCTTTCTCAGAATTCGGTGCAGAGAATTTTTATGTTTTTTGAGTAGTGTGCGATTAGTAGGTTTGAACTTGGCCCTCGATCGCTTGCCCGTGTGCGAACTGTGGATAACTTAATTTTTATTGGTTACAAATAATAAGTGCGGTATAAATGAATTACCGCTGGCTTCCTTTAAGTATAGTATTACAAAAACATTTTGTTTTTAACGTTTCCCACGGTGTTGTTTTCACAAACCCGTTCTCTACGTAGCGGTATCATAAAAGAATAATTCCCATTAACACCCTTTTCGCCTGATAAGCCAATAAATACCCGAAAACGTTATATTATTATGTATACACTGCACAATATAAAACTTGACAATCGGTAAATGGACAAATGGTGTTAAACAAACGATAATACACTGACCTCTGAATTAGAATTTTTTACTGAATTACTAATTACGTTGTACTCATCCGGTTATTATGCAAGATTGACACGTGTGACAGTGTTACTTAGTAGCCTTATGTACATATTTTATTTCGGGCCAACGGTTTTGTACTTAGTAGTGCACTTGATTACGGCTCAATCAACTATCTCATGTTCGAGAATTCTCTTACAATTTAAAGAGTATATTAGTGTAATTGTTATTAAAGTTATCGGATCAATCTTCGGTGTATACGTTTTCCATTAATTAATTTTTATGCCTTTCATTAAAACTTAAAATATAAAAATGCATGATTGGTGGCGTTACGCCTGGACACTATTTGTTTTAAGTTGAATTATTTTCTTAATCGAGTATAGTGAAAATATATTAAAATTGGTGTTAGTTTTTCAACGTTTTCGTTCATTGTAACTTTTACAACTGATTACTGCCTAATATCGCCGTAAAAAATGTTAAGTCGAACCAATGCCAATTTCACAACAGGTCATTTTACTATAAAAGTGTCAACGTTTATTTTTACCTTGCTCGCATGAGATTATTCAAGAATTAATAACGTTCTTATTAATTTTAACACATAAAATAGTTGGTATCTCCACGTTGGCAATTTTTGAATAAATTAGTCATGGAAAATCCCTATTATTCTCATAAGTAATCCGCTTGAACCACACAACCAATATGATTTATCTGAATTCGAAATGTCAAATATGCCGGAACGATTTGTTGTTCGTGTCAATGTAATATAGTAATATTGTAAAATAAGTCAATGTTTTAGAGTCAAGACGGTATAGAGGCTTATTTATGTCCGTCCAATCAACGTTATGTCTATTGTTCCGGCAATGAAGAATGTGTGATTTGTCCATAGATCTTATAAACATGTTCATAAGATCTATGGATTTGTCATAGAACTGTAACTCGAAGAATATATATTAAAGCTAACGCCATTGGTTCGAGGAAACAAGCTATTATTATTATTACTATTATCATGTTCTATTTTTGTCTTCGCAGTTCATTTTGATGAATGGTATTGATTTCGCGGGGGCCTGTTTACAACGTACGAGTTTCCTACGACTTGTATTATCTTCTGTTACGAAGCCACTCGAATAACACAATGATTACCCTGCGACTATTTGAAAAATGTTATTCTCTTTGTAACAAAAATCACGCAAGTTACGTTGGCTTAGAACAAAGTCTATTTTTCCGATATTATCGGCAGTCAGGATTAAATGTACGTCACAAAACTTTAGTGACGTCACAACAAAAGCTATAACTAATCAGTGTAGATGAAAACACAATTGATTGTTAAAACTTAATCTTGCATTTGCCACGCTAATAAGAAAAATTAACTATTCTCCATCACAAGATAATTAAAATAAGTTCGTTAATGTGTGTTATTAGTGTTGCTATTGTTGTAAAAAATGGTTTACAAGAATTTGTGTTTGACGCACAAATTAGAACTGTTTAAATAGTTTTACCATGTGCGACAGCAATCAATTTGACAGTCATATATAAAATTGTTTTAAAAGCAATACCATCGGAAAAAATGAATGATTCTTGATTAACCATGTAATTTTGTATGTCATTTGTTATGCCAGGTCTTAAAAAAGCTAAAAGCGTTTGACCGGAAACAATATTGCGAATTTACTATGCCTTATATATATTTTTTTGTATTTTCAAGTTAAATATTTAAAAGTGAAATTTTAACGTATATTTTGTCTTTTAAAACAATTCATTTGAACATTTTTTATTTTGTATGTGATATCCAGTCGAGTTCAACATACTTAATATTTCTTCAAGGTAATGAAATAATTACAACACTAATACTTATTTAAATACTATTAATTGTATGGATTATTATATAATAGTTCAATTTCACTTAAAACGTGTAGGTAATTACAAATTATAATGATATAAATGTTATATGAAATTGTCTAATTTTATTATGTGTTTGTATAGGTTTAAATACGATACTAATAAATTATTAGTATCGAATTTTATTCTCTATGGACTTCGCCTATACTAATTACCTTAATCATATAGATTGAAATAAAAAAAAATATATTTTTTATCCAAATTTTTACACCAATAATTATACATAATTTCAGGTAGGTCACACTTAAAGATTTTTCTATTGCACAATATTACACTAAAATATAATGTGAGAAGATTTTTTGGAATAAAAATTATAACTTAAAATATTTTGAGTAATATTTATTGTCCACAATTATTATTGTATCTATGGAATTTTATATCAAAATGCTATTCGTCTTTGAATTTAAAATGTTAGAAGATGCATATGGATGCATTTTTAAGAATAATCTATCATTATACAGTTTTAATTATTTATTGTGTTATTTTCAAAGAGTTCCATATAAGACAATTAAATGTTTATCAAATACTTAGTCTAAATGATTTATCTCGCATGTCAACATTTTTAACAGTTCACAAAACGTTGTTCATTAATTAGGCTTCTTTTACACTTAAAATATAAATATTATTATTAAATGAGTATAATGTTTCCATTAATTAAAATGTTAGAGCTATTAATAATAACTAAAAGCAAAGCGTTTAATTTTAAGCGCTTTTGGCACTAAACCAAATAAGCAGTAAGGTGTCTTGTCTATGTAAAGAAAACTTTAAATGCTGTTAAATTATTTTTATAAAGATAACTTAAGTTTAAAAGTAACATTTCTTTGATTATTTATAATTTTATATTTAAGTAAATGAGTATGTTTATAATGACCTCCTTTAAATCTGCGATAAAATTAGTAAAAACAATTAAATTATGAAAAAAATCCTGTCAAAACATACAATTTTCTTTTATGTTTAATGTACTTGTTAACATGATTATTGATTGTGTTCCGACTAAGAAAACTTTAACTCTTAGTATTTTACACAATTAATCGTCAGATATTAATTTACAATTAAATATCATAAAATAGGGTAACATTAATATTTCATTCTTTTTATGTACTTAATCTTTTTTTTTTTTCGCTACATTATTACAATATTTTTTGTGGTAATTATCAAAGCTACGCCAAGTGTAGTATCAAAATTGCCTCACGAAAAAAAACACATGTGGAACATTAGAATCAAAATAAGTTTTAGTTTTTTGTGCAATTGAATATTGCATGTTAGTATGAATTGATACTAGTACCATTAATGATACAACTAAGGCATATGAATATAATTATTTAATAATTTTAGAGATGTGTGTAATCTGATTACGTCTTAATTTGAAGATAAATAATTTTTGTTTTTGTAGGTCATTATATAGTTGTAAATTGAGATAATTAATAAAAATATATTTTTGAAGTACATTATTAAATAAGACATCCCATGCACTAAAGTGCCATGCAAGTAAAAAATAAAATTGGTTCATATTCAAATCGATAGAAAATAAATTTAAAATAAGAGCTGCATTACTAAAGTTAATCACTGTTACACCGTTTTTCAGGAATAATTTTTGATTCGTTATTTAACCATTATGATTGTATAATAATAAGGTTTATAGTTAGAAAATTATAACAGAATTATTCGATAGAAAACATCCAAAGTAGAAGACAATACATATATTTCTATTAAAAACAAAAATTATTTTGAATTATTTTAATTAAAAAAATATTCTCATAAAAAAATCAAGTATATGCTAATTTTTGATGAGGTTAGATTTCCAGTTTTTAGTGAATTGATTATAAAATATTTTCTCACTATAAAAAAAATATAAAAATTTATTTTTTCACAACAGTTATATCTTCACTAGATACTAGCAAAAGTTTTTATGTGTTACTATTAATTTTCTAGAAAAATAATTTTCGAAACCTACCTTGTTTATATTTAAATATTTAGTTGTTAATTTTTTTATTTTATTTTTTTCTGGGCATTAAATAGCCTGAATAACTTAAATAGGTATAATCATTTAGAATTTCATTATAATAGTTAATTACAAATTACTTACATTTTTATTTAAAAAATTTAATTTATTCTGTAGAAAAATTAATACAAACTTTCAAATAATAAATACTGTATTTTAATTTTTAATCTAAAATTAATAATTTGAAGATTTAAGTTATGACGGACATAAAATGACTAAGTATATCAAATGAATTACATTATTATCGTTATTTTCTGATTAATAATAATAAAATATTATTGAAATTCAGTTAGAGTCAAATCAACGCGCATATTTTGAGTACTATGTGTAGAATTTAGCAAAAAAATAATATGTAAAAAAGAAGTAAAAATGGTATATTATTTTATGAACTCTTGTTATGTTTCCTCGTTTCAGTGCATGAATGTGTATAATTTACACCTGTAACTGTGTTTGAGAGTGATATCAGTGTCTGCAATAACAACATGTTGGTGTCGCCCAAGACTATTAATGGTGTTAATTAATAAAAATGTTGTGACTAAACTTTTTTATAAAACTTCAAATTAAAATAAAATTTGTAAATTGTAGATTGTACATATTTCAAGTTTTACAAAAAAAAAATAATCAGAAGAAGAATTAAACTGAATGTACTCAGTTAAATTCTAAGTTTTTTTCATTATTATTATAATAGTGTGAATAGTCACTAGCTTTCCATGAATACACAATCCAAAAAAATAGTTTTAGTATTGTATTTCTAAATTACTCATGGCATAGTTAAAGAGAACATAAAATATTTTAATAATAATTAAGTCATATATTAGACTAAGACAATGATGTTACGATTTCAAATAAATTTTATTATTCTACTTAAATGAAATATTAATAAAGAAGTCGCAGTATTTTTTAAAAGTATGAGAATATTTACTAACAATGTAATTTACTGATATAATCTATTATATTAAATGAATAATAATAATTAAAAATATTGTTGAATTGGATTTTAATAACCTCACAATTCTCTGTAATTTAAATATACTTAGACTGTAATAGCGAATCGGGAGAGGCTGTAAAAATATAAACAAAGCCTGTTTTTGGCGTTTTAGCATAAGTTACAACAGGAAGTCATTAAGATAAGTGATATGATAACGTATCGGGTATAGAAACTGGGTAAATACTTTGGATAAGCATTATAAATGTTTGTAATTATTCGGGTTAATATTTCAAAACGTTTTGTTATTGCCAACGTGAAATTGTAACGATAACGAAACCTTATGATAATAGACACTTGATGTGTATGAAAAATATGGCCATAAATAGTGTAGATGTCCTGTCAGATACTACATTCTTTATAGGTCGTTGGTAATTCTTAAGGATAGAATGTTTTCAAAATTTAATTTAAAGGAGCAATAGCCATTAAGGTGTCTCGTGTTTTACATGGCGTTGGAGGTCATCTGTAATGACGGTGACTGGAACCGTGATCGGGTTTCAATCAATGGACTTGATGTGCTAGTAATGAAACGGTGAAGAAATGCGCGGGTTTTTCTAATCGGAGGCTGTAAAATACAACAAAAGAAGGAAGCGCGGGATTTTTCTTTATTGGGTAGTGTGTGTCAGTAAGAAGTTTGTGTACGCGCAGGTAATGAACAGAAGAAATAAGTGGAACGCCCTGAGGATAACGAGGAGGGAGAGGAAAATATGCGAACGATTCCCACGAAGCGCCATCTCATTCACCTGTCTGACAGTTACCCCCTCCAAACTATCTAGAACCGACTTACCATTCGCCGACGTCTGTGAACAATAATAAATAATAATATTTTAACTAAAGACGAACCGGTGGCCGTCGGGTTGTTTAGCACGAGAGCAGACGGCGGCACATGAGAAGTGGCAGCCTGATTACTTTTGGCGGGCTTACGTAGTGTCTCGTTTACACCACAAGATGATACCGAACGTGCACTGTAATCTCATTACAACAGCTGCGTGTGTTTGATATGCACGTGTGCAAATGTTTTTTTAACAATTCAGTTACTACAATAAGTTGTATGAAATATTTGAACCAATCAATTTTTTGATTGTCTAAGTGATTCCAAACGCTTAAAAAGTCTACTTATCTTAGTTTTTTTTTATTAATAATATATTATTATAATTAAAATGTATTATTGATAATGTCGTGCTAGAATTATTTCCAATTGAAAACTATGTTGTTTTAGTGTATTAAACGAAGTTTAAATTTAAATACCAAAACTTACATAATACATTAATACAGCGATGAATAATAATAAATAGTCAAAGAATGCTGGAATTGAATTAAATATCGTTTTATTTCTAAGAATAATTTCGATGGCATGCGAAAAACTTAAATGTATTATTAAATTATGTCAAATACAGCAATGATTGCGTTCAACTATAACTACGGTGTTATTTTATTATTTTTAGAGTATTTATAAATGGAATTGTTGAATAAGTTTGCGTTAATAAGTGATTACTTTCCATAGAATTGTTTAATATTATCAAAGTCACTTTTGGTGGCAAAGAAGTCAAATGGAAACATTTTTATTTATGTATATTTTCATAGCTATTCTTTAATACAAAATAGCATTCAATTATCTTTTATAATTTATAAAGTTACTCGAAAGTAAAGAGGAAAAACTGAAACGGTTAACAGGCTTATAAATAATAATAGCTTCTTCACTACAGTAAAAATAGGATTACCGCGGTTTCAGTCATCATATATAAAATTAAGAAAAACGAGGAAAAGCAAGTACTAGAGATTAAATGTCCTAATCCTTTATGTCTGGCAAGTGCTCTTGCTATAATTTTACGATTCTATAGCTCTTGGTTGATTCGTGTTGAATTAATTTTTGAACTGGAGCTTGTTAATCCTAATAAATATAAAATGTGTTAAAACGTCAGCATTAAAACAGATACTTACAAGATAACTCGAATAAAAAAGTTAACAACAGAAGGAAAACGACAAATCAGGCATAAAGCGTAACGAAAAAAATATGGAAGAAATAAAAGCTAATGGAAATTCATACTGGATGAGTTCCAAGAAAAATAATATAATTATTTTAATATTGTACCATTCTGAGTGTCTTCTCACAAAAAATCAGAGTAATAGAAGAAGGATTTAAAAAAGAATTAGCACAAAAGTTAATTTAAAAAATATATAAACGTACTATAACAAAAATGATTTTATTCTTGTGATTTTAAATATTGTTTTGATAGTTAATAGTGGAATTGTTATCTGAATTAATTTTCTATTTTTCTTCTGGAATGGTTTAAAAATGAATCAGTAATTGAAAAAAAAAATACAATTTTTCACAAAATATTAATTAGCTAGTAATATTAATAATAATATAAATATATATTTATTTATCAATAACAGTTGAAAATATTCATTGTAATATTGCTATAATATTCCATGTTCTTGGGTATATTAAATGTATTATTTTAGTGTAGTAACTTATGTATAAATTACATTAGAATAACATTTTTTGGTAAATATTTTACGCAATACCAAGTGAATTATTTGTCTGTAGCAAAGTTACAAATTTATATTTATGTTATTTATAATAAAATAGTTATTTCAACGTTAGGTATATAGAAAATTTAAATATTCATTTGATTTGATAATTTATTTCTTAAGTTATTTGGATTACGTTTTGTTTTATGGTTATTTTTGATTTAAATATCGATTAAAAAACGAATTCAGTTTATATATTCAAAAAAAATGTATGTCATAATTTTATGTACGCTGTATTTTTTATTTTCTTGTGAATTTATTAATATTTTTATTTTATCAACCTTCAAAGTTTATTTTATTAACTATACAAGAAATCACGGCCCCTAAAACATTTTTTACGCATTTAACCTTATAAAAAATTTTCTAACGTATATTTATTGATTAATGTATAAACATACACTCATAATAAATATATTTTATATTCAAAAATTTCGATGATTTTCAATTAAAACTTTGATTTTTGTAGTGAATAATTCTTTGCTTACTAATTGTATTTACTATTATAATATTTATTGCTATTAATGAACAGGACCTTAAAATCAAAATTACTCCATATTGTCTCAAAATTATTGTAATTATGATATACAATTATGTATTTGAAAAATTACTGTTATAAAATTAATATATTGTTTTAACAAAGAAACCCTACTTAAAAAAAAAACATGAATTAAAAAATCAAATTAGGTAATTGTATAAATATATTATATCTATTTATAGTTATTACTTAATATTTATTCACTATTTACTACGAATTAAAAAAATATTTCTATTTCTTTAAAAATAAGTTATATACTTGAATATTTTTCGTAAAATATCTGTATTTTATGAGATATTTTTTAATAATAAAATTTAAGCGTTCTTATAATTAAATATAATTATCATCTAGAATTTTACTCGACTCACTGAATAAATTTAGTAAATTTAACAAATATTTTATCTTTAAACGTCCAATAATATTTTTGTTAAATAGCATTTTTTTTTTTATTATTATTATTTAACCGATATAATTTATTGGGTATATTTTGACAGCGCATTTGTTGATTTTACAGGAAAATTCAAGGCCTTATGCAACAAATAGATAAGTCTAACTTTTTCAGAAAATGTTTTTTGTTAACTTTTAATCAATATAATTTTTCTGTGTTATTTAGTATAAAAACGAGTTCCTTGTTCCTATTATTTTTGTAGATATTTAATACAGAAAAATATATTTTACCATTGCTTTTAATGAAAAAAATTTGATGAAATTGCTTCTCCTAAAAAGAGATTAGAGAAATGCATTTATCTGGTTGCTCGACCAGCCCTATAATTTTTTTCAGAGCTTTTTGGAACTACACGTGATAAATCACCTTAATTTAATCTTCGTTAGGAAGTCAACAGAATAAGAAAAATAAAATTATATGTAAAACATATTTATAATATTAGCAACTGATAGTTCAAATGGTTTAAAATACCACTATTATAGAGATGAATGTCATACAGTTTATTTATGCAAAAAATATAATTAAAAAAAGTATTTTAAAATAATATTTTATTATTAGTATTAAAATGTATTACTGTGTATTTTTATACAGAATTGTGTGGGTAATGTTAAATTTAAATTAATCATCATGTTTTACAGCACTCTTAATACAAGTTAAAGTATATTAATAAAATGCTTTTTATTAGACATTGAAAAATTATCATTACTTTAGATAGTTGATTAAGTAAATGCTCTTTGAGTTCGATCGATCCGAAAGAATTTTCATTAGAAGCACTAACTATTTAAATTAGTTCTGACATAATTAAATTAAAAAAGAAAGTGTAAACGTTTTATTAAAATAACTAAAATAGTATGTAAACAAGGTAATAAAGGTTGTTTGAAATTTGCACAATACCTTTATTAAGGATGTGGGTTATATCTTACAACACACAATTATTTTAATGGCGGTAGACTTTATTAAACAAAATTATAACACGTAAATAGACGTATAAACACTAAAAGAAAATAAATGTATATACAGTAAGGAAAAAATAAAATAATCGAAGTAAACGTAATACACGATGACAACAGCGGCGGAGTGTAGCGGTCGTGTAGCGTATCGCGGACTAGACAGTCTGAACTGAACTAACTGAACTGACTGATTCTTCCGATATATATATAGCTCCGATAAGGCTCTCGCTAATTCTAGAATATTCTATACCCGCGTAGGTTATCTTATGGCGTTATCGAAGTTTCTCGAAGGTTTTTGATAACGAGAACATTCGAGAATATTCGTTGCGTATGTTTTGGTCGCTACATCACTCCCCTACCAGTGACGGAGTCAAGCGGAGCCTACTTGAAGACGGTCTGGAAAATGGACTCTTCTTCCGGAACGTGTCCTTTGATCCTCCCTGGGAATGGTAATGGGTGTATGTGTCTGGATCTTTTTCGGAATATTTTCCTTAGAGTATTCATCTGCCATGATGTATGCTGGTTTAAGTCTATCTATAGTAACTGTAACTTTCTTCTTATTAATATCAATAACAAAAGTTTTTTCGTTCCTACTTATGACTCGATAGGGACCATCATAGGGCATTTGAATTCCGTTTTTGGGCCCATCATGTCGAATGAATACGTACTCTGTGGTTGCTAGATCCTTGAAAACGAAATTTTTCTTCTCGCCATGTCGTGTACCATTGACTGGTCGGATCTGCTGAATGTGATGTCGAAGGTCTTTGATAAACTCAGCTGCGTCGTCGCACTTGGCGGTATTATTATTTGACGTGAGGAATTCACCAGGGAGTCTAAGTGGCTCTCCATAGACTAATTCTGCCGAGGTGGATTTAAGATCGTCACGCCAAGCTGCTCGGATACCCAATAAGACTGTCGGAAGAGTTTCTGTCCATCGATTATTCTGATGACATTTAATAGCGGCTTTAAGCTGCCGATGGGATCGTTCCACCATGCCATTTGCTGAAGGATGATAGGCCGTAGTTCTAAGATGGTTCGTACCAGTCAGGTAATTAAGTTGCTTGAAAAGGCATGACTCGAATTGTCTTCCTTGATCTGTTGTGATACGAAGAGGGGTACCAAATCTTGCAATCCAATGTGTATAGAAGGCTCGTGCTACAGTTTCCGCTTCTTGATTTTCCAATGGAACTACTTCAGGCCATCGAGTAAATCTATCGATGCACGTGAGGCAGTAACGAAATCCTTCGGAATAAGGCATAATTATTAAATCTAAATGAACATGCTCAAATCTTCGAGACGGTAGAGAAAATGACCCAAGGGGTGCTGTGACATGTCGCGTGATTTTGGCTCGTTGACATTCGACACATGCCCGTGCCCAATGTCTGCAATCTGCGTCAATTCCTGGCCACACAAACCGCTGTTTTACAAGCTTCACTGTGGCTTTAACTCCTGGATGTGCAAGGCGATGTATGGTATTGAAAACTGTTCGTCGAAAAGGCTTTGTAACAAAAGGTCTGGCGATTGAAGTTGATGTGTCGCAGAACACTAAGACATTCGTGCCTGGTAATTCCACTTGCTTAAGTCGCAATCCGGTGTTTTCTTGTGCATACTTTTTCAATTCGTCGTCTCCCTGTTGTGACATTGCTAAAGCAGTGTAGTCTAACGTGTCTGATAATGCGTCCACGCGTGATAGGGTATCAGCCACGATATTCTGTTTACCAGGAACGTACCTAATATCCGTGGTGAATTGTGAAATAAAGTCCAAGTGTCTGAATTGTCGTGGTGTGCACTTATCCGATTTCTGTTGAAATGCGAAAGTGATAGGTTTGTGATCGGTGTATATAACAAACTCGCGTCCTTCCACCATATGCCGAAAATGTTTGACAGCGAGATAGATCGCAAGAAGTTCTCGATCGTAAGCTCCGTATTTTGTCTCAGTCGCCGTGAGTTTCTTGGAAAAGAAGGCGAGGGGTTGCCACTCGTCATTGATGAACTGTTGGAGAGTTGCGCCAACCGCTGTGTTTGAAGCGTCGCTTACAATAGCCAGTCGAGCGTTGTCACATGGGTGCGCGAGAAGCGTGGCTGTGGCGAGTTCCTCCTTGCATTTCTCGAACGCTGAAATTGCTTCTGGTGTCCAATTAATAGGTGCTTTACCTTTTAGATTAGGTACTAAGAGATCACTTAGTGGTGATTGTGCATCTGAAGCTCTAGGTATAAAACGACGATAGAAGTTTAACATACCTAAGAACTGTCGTAGACCCTTAGCTGACGTTGGCCTCTTGTAGCTCAATATGTCAGCGACTCTATCAGGTAGAGGACGTGTTCCTTCTTTAGAAATCATGTAGCCCAAAAACTTTACTTCTGGTTGTCCAAAAACGCATTTTTTAGGATTGAGAACCAGAGAGTATTCGCGTAGTCGCTCAAAAATGATCTGTAAATGTTTGATGTGTTCTTCTTCAGAAACAGATGCCACGAGTATGTCGTCAATGTAACTGAAACAAAAATCAAGTCCACGGAGTACTTCGTCAATAAATCGTTGGAACGATTGTGCTGCGTTTCGAAGTCCAAAAGACATAAAGAGGAATTCGTAAAGTCCAAATGGTGTCACAATTGCAGTTTTAGGGACGTCTTCTTCAGCTACAGGGATTTGATTATACGCTCGAACCAAGTCGATAGTTGAAAAAATCGTTTTACCGTGGAGAAAGTGCGCGAAGTCCTGTATATGACGAACAGGGTACCGATCTGGGATAGTCCGGGCATTTAGAGCGCGGTAATCCCCACAAGGACGCCATGCATCTGTTTTGTTCTTTGGTACTAGATGTAATGGTGATGACCAAGGTCCTTGGGATGGTCGGATAATGCCTAGTTGGATCATAGCTTCAAACTCTTTTTTTGCTGCCTTAAGCTTATCAGGTGCTAAGCGTCGTGGTTTACAAGATACCGGGGGTCCTTGTGTCGTCGGGATAAAGTGTTTAGTGCTGTGTTTGATATCCTTCAGGGTCCCAAACGGTCGAGTGATCTCTGGAAATTCCCGTAGTAAACCGTCGTATTTCGTCTCTCCCACGACGACCTTAATAGATGGTATTGAGCACTTGACGGCGTGACCACGAGTGGTGAGTTGTGTAAGTCCGTCTAATAGACATTGATTGCGCACGTCTACCAAAAGATTGTAAAAACTTAAAAAGTCAACACCAATGATGGGCTTGGATACTTCCGCAATCACAAATCTCCAAGTGAAATCTCGACGAAGTCCGAAGTTTAGGCTGAGCGTGATAGTGCCGTAGGTGTTTATAGGCGTGCCATTGGCGGCTGATAGGACGTAATCGGTTTTTACGCGGTGGCCTGGAACAGCACTACGTGGATAAACACACAAGTCGGCGCCCGTATCGATGAGAAATTGAGTTTGGGAAGTTCGGTCTGTGATGAAAAGACGGCGTGGAAACTGACCGGGCTCACTGGCCGTCATCAGTGATGACCCGTCCCGTTTCCCGATTTATAGTTACAAGGTTCCTTGCATTTTTTCGATTGGGATCCATAACGCCAATGATACCAGCATATTCCGTCTGCGCCATGATGAGTGCGGCTTCGAGATCGTGACCTTGGACGGTAAGTATTTGGTCTTGAGTCCGGAGTACGCGAGGGGCGAGTATTTAACGCAGCCACTTCACTTCTCAACGCTGCAATCTCCTGATTAATATTTAGACTAAGTTGAGAAATCTTAAGATTCAACATGGCTTCAAAAGTGTCACTTCTCGACATTTCTGCTATTTGTGGTAGTAAAGGACCCGATGCGTCTGCGATGTTGTCCGCATGGACAGCGAGATCTTCAAGCTTACTATCTTTCACTATTGCCAACGCTACCTGTATACTTTTCGGTAAACGGCCCATCCAAAGTGTCTTCAATAACGTTTCCGGAACAGAAGAGTCGGCCAGACTTTGGAGATGGCGTAAAAATTGTGATGGTTTACGGTCTCCAATCTCAACGCGTTCTAAAAGTTGGCGTGTTTTCTCCTCTTGGGAGGCACTAAGACGTCTTATCAACTCTTGTTTAATTTTGGCGTACTTACTGTCTGAGGGCGGCGTCATAATTATGTCCTTGACTTCCACTGCGTATTTTGGCGGTAATGCTCCAACTACATACCCGAATTTTGTACTGTCAACAGTGACTCCCGCGCTGGCGAAACTTCCTTCGACCATAGCAAACCAAAGTTCGGGATCTGACGAAATGAAATCCGGTATCTTGACGGCTACTCGAGCAATTGTTTCGTCTGTCTGCGCCATCACGTCGAGGTCACCAATTTGTGGGTTATATCTTACAACACACAATTATTTTAATGGCGGTAGACTTTATTAAACAAAATTATAACACGTAAATAGACGTATAAACACTAAAAGCAAATATTATGTATATACAGTAAGGAAAAATAAAATAATCGAAGTAAACGTAATACACGATGACAACAGCGGCGGGGTGTAGCGGTCGTGTAGCGTATCGCGGACTAGACAGTCTGAACTGAACTAACTGAACTGACTGATTCTTCCGATATATATATAGCTCCGATAAGGCTCTCGCTAATTCTAGAATATTCTATACCCGCGTAGGTTATCTTATGGCGTTATCGAAGTTTCTCGAAGGTTTTTGATAACGAGAACATTCGAGAATATTCGTTGCGTATGTTTTGGTCGCTACAAGGAGGTCTAAAAGTAATTTTAATTTTCGGTTGCAATGTTTATTTAATAAACTATACCTATTAGTAAAACTCTGTATATCATTATTTATTTACAGATTGACAGAACAGACTGCAACAAATTGAACAGCAGAGACGCGCATCCAATGTTGAAGGTAAGTTCTTACAAACTGCTTAATAAGTTTAAAAAAATGCTGTACTATCATTTGACCTTTATCGAATGAAAATATAAGGTTTTCACGTTTGGTTTTGAACCCTATACATTTATAAAAAAGTAAATGCTCATCAAATTGTAATTAGTATGTTATTTTATCCTCTTGTACCTATTCCTAGCTTTTATAGTGATTTTTTAAATGTAACGCATGTAGTGTACGACTAAATTTGAAGTTATACGTACATCAGGAAAACGTCTCAATCAATAGATTTTTATGTAACAAATTTTTAGTTAAATGTTATTATTGGTTCGTATCCTTCTTTCAATTATTACTACGTTGATACTACACTGTCATTAGAGTTCTCCCATCGTATTTATATTCCTTAAAATATTTCGATTAACGTTTAAAAACAAAAAATACCAATGTTAAATTATTCGAGATTTGTATATTGATAAAAATGTATCATTTCAGAAAAGTTGCTCACTATAAACATAAAACCACAAAAGATGCAAAAAATCTATCTACTTCAGTTTGATATTATATAGATGTCTTAGACCTAACTGACAACGCTTTTAACTTTTTATGCAATTAACATACTTCGCGTACATAGCCACTCTATGTATTAAAATGATTTTAATTCAATGAGTACTTGTATTAAAATTGCTATCGTTTCATTAAACAAATTTTCCAGGAGAAAGTCTAAAAATGGCTATTTCAAAATGTATTAATATATATATATTTTTTCTTATTAGTAATAAATAATTTAAAAAACAGTAACATAATGGGGTCGTATCACAGTATGGACGTGGCATAGTTGGTACAAGTATAGATGATATCTGACAGTGATTAAAATCACTATCATAAAAAACGCTTCGATGCAAATCTGTGTTTAGTGTTTAGTTCTAAGAAATTGATAGATTATTCCAAAAGCAAAATGAACTCCTATTTTTTATTTTACTTCGACTTTTGAACTTCTAGCACATATAATAAGCTCTATTTTAACATATATTTAAAAGACGCAGTATTCCCGGAATATTTTCAAAAGTTGAGCTGAAATAGTTCTACTTTTTATACAAATCTTCAAGTTTTCAAAAATTTGAAAAAGCTTTTCTTAACTTTGAAGAGGCAAAATAAGTATAAATTTATATTTAATGTAAGTTAGATTCATGTAAATTTTATATTTATTGCCAAACTCATTACTATGGCATATCTTTATAAGGTATTTTAAAATTAACAAAAAAAATTAAATTTTAATATAAAAATAGCATTCTTTAACTACGGCAGCCGTTTGCACGTAGAAGATAATTTGTCAGAAAAAATTTTTTTTTTTTATTTATAGTACGTAACATAAGCTATAATTAAATATATTTTTTAAAGGACGCAGTACATTTTCAAAAGTTAAGTTGAAAAAGTTGAGTTTTGTAAAAAAAATTGCTGTTTGAAGTCTTCTTTTATGGGCAGGTAAAGAGTCTGATTTTCATAAATATTATATCAAATAAAAGGGAATTACTTTAATAATATAAAAAAATTATTTAAATTTATTAATTTTAAATAAGTTATGGCAATTTTTAGGAAAAAAGTGAAATAAATGTCGGAATTTAAAAATTGTAATTTTTTGTGGGATTTCCACCATTTACGGGGAACTAAGGAAAATTTTTCATTTTTTGAGGGTAATGTCTTCAACTAGATACTATTTGTGATCTTTTGACGTATCGTTGAGAAAAAAACGGTCCAGTGAGAGCTGAGAAAAAGTAGAGACAGACACAAAAAAAAAAATAAACACATCATGTTAAAATTAATACCTTCTGAGCTTCGCATCGAAGCTAAAATGATTTAAACGTAGTTTAAAAAGGCAATAGTTATTTGAAAAAAATTATTTCAACAAAACAATTATTGTATCAAAAGTAATATGCTTTTTCAGTAAGACGCTATATAGTTATTTGCATTTATCTGTGAAACAAATCTGTATTAAAAAGCGACGGAAAGTAATAAAAAATTTATAACCGGAAAGCAATAAATTGAAAACTATAATGTATAGTTAAAAATGTTTAAATTCCTATAATGTCATTTTAAGTCATTTGATTTAATTCTATTATACTTAAAGCCTAGTAAATCAATCGAGAACATAGTTTTTATTAATGTATTTAAGTTGTACAATGTCACGCTATAAAAATATTGATTTAGCAAAAAGATGTACTACAGATACTTAAAGCCTTAATAGCTTAAGGATAATAATTCTTATTGTACTTATAGTTTATACAAAAGGCTCGAGTTGTCGGAGACTACTTTTTTTTTGTAGATGCCTCGATAATAAATTCGAAAGCCTTAAGGATAAACTCTTCGCCTTGCCAACATCTCGCACTAGATGTTCTACGATGACAGCTGGTCGACAATCTATCATTTCATATTTTATTAAAAGGCTAAAAAATAAATTAGAATTAATTTCCTCCTAATAAACCGTATCGTCAACATTTTCTCAATGAATATTAGATTACTTATTGTAAAACATTTATGCGCCGTTTAAAATATAATCTCTATTTGATTCTTTATTATTTGTATTAGAAGTATTTTTATAATGTTTTATTGTTGGCTCATAATGATTCAGGGCCATGCGATCTAGACATTTGCATTATTCGTAGGCTTCATGAATAATGGCGCCTTTTCTGGTGGGGCTCAGTTTTCCCTTGTTGGTATTAAATGCGCTTTAGTTAACTACTATGCATGCGTGTGGGCTGCGTATAAAAGTAGTCATCGATCGTAAAAATATCTAGTGTAACACATTTTTAATGACTTAAAGTGCATCATGTCTATTTTAAGTCTGAAATTACTGTATTACTTTTTAGGTTCCCATCACGTTTATAACTTTGAGGCCAAGGTTGTTTAAAGCAAAAAACACAGCAGTTATTGCTAAACGACCTAGGCAGCGATATATTTTTTTATTGGAGACACGTATCGTTCTCGATAAATACGAATATAAAAGCTATTACATTGTTGTATTGGCCAGGAAGCTATTTACCTCAAGTACTCATTAATTAGCTGTTATTTGTCGCTATTCCTATTTGTTATTACCACGCCAAAAGACCAATGTCATAAACGTGCCACCGATTGTAGTAATATGTTTTGATGCGTAATTCATTCTTTTTAATGTTACTATGATAATGAACTATTAATAGTTTTTAACTCAATGCATGCGTTTCTTTTTCCGCTCACAATTACTCATAGATCTGACAGAGTATTATAACTATGACGGATATTGTCGCCATTTGAATTGATAATGGGGATTCTAAAAAAAAACCCATAATGTGTAGCTATAAGTGCAATCGCAGTCTTGAACTATAGAAATAATAATTTTGTTAGGAATTTGGTATGTGTTTTGTTAATGTTTATCAGTGGATCTTCAATCGTATTTTTTTACTACCAGTATTTAGTAAATAATACTATATATTCATTTATACTATGTTGAAATTTTAAGGCCACTTTGTGTTATAGATTTTTTTAATATTATCGTTATTTTTTGTTAGTGTAGTCTTTTAACGTTATTATTCTGTGAATTTTATATTGACTTGAATTGCCATTATTACATATAAATAATATCTATTTAAATACCCGTCGTAAAATATGTTTGCTAACTAAATTTTACATTGTGTATACAAAGTGTCTGTGCAAATTCATTTAGAGCAAACCAGTTTTTATGTTTGTCTGATCAATTACTGATGAAAACGCAAAAATTCTTCCTCTTATTAGAATACATTAATAACATAATACTGATAAAATGTAGGGTCTACCAGATTGCTATCAAACAAAAAATATTCAAATGTATTTATTCACATTCCAAATTTTCTGTGAATTCTTGAGTAATGAACACGTTTCAAATTCCCGTTTAACCACAGAGAAAAGAATCAAGAACACTTTGAGAACAACATATAATTAATAATATGAATCCTATTATTCATTGATTTTTTTCTTACTAGAAAATTTACTTTAATATTATATGTAAATTAATCATGTTAAAATAGGATTACTGGAAGATACAATTATAAAATATATGAACTATGATTAAAATATACCGAATGATTGTGTAACTATAATTAACGCAATATATTTAAAAATATTAAGTATAATGTAATTTGTTTATTTCCAAAAGTTAATAGTATTCTACGTTCTATAATTTTCAGAAAACAATTTGATCTTGTCTACCATCTTTTAGCCTAAAATTTTATAAACTTAAATTTTTAAATGGAAACAATTATAATTAATTAACTTATAAACTATAAAATGATCAATTTAAGAAAATCACTGGTCGATAACGACATTTGAACTAGTATTTTAAGAAAGCATTTCTACAAAAAGGTGGGAGGATTAATTGAGTTTAATAATAGCTAGAGACAAAAATAAGATGACACAGATCCGCGCTCACATCCAGTCTTTATATTAAAGAGTTAATAACTTCCAAAATACTAATTCAAAAGTTATTATCGATCAATCATTTTCTTAGATTTATAATTTTCTAGTTTGTAAGTTAGCCAAACATATAACATGTCGTTCATTATTGTGCAATATAACGTATTTCGAAATTTATCAAAATGAGAATTTATTTAATAATGATGTAATAAGTTTTTCTGCAAATTTTTTTTTCTACATATTTTTTTGTGAGACTCTTAGTACTATTATTATTATGAAAATAAAATTACTTCTTGTTTTAAAACGTATATTTAAATTTGTTTATAATCATTTTGCAAACTTAGAAAAACTGAGATACTGTTGCAATGTTGCAGTATGAAACGACCATATTAATTCTACTTTAAAAACATGTAAGACCAAATTGTTTTATGGTAAAGTACACAATGCGAATATAACAACTTCCGGCAAGGAAAATATTATTATATTTAATATTTTTAAAGATATTGCGTGAGTCATAAATAGACAATACATCTTGTCTTTGCATGCAAAATACATATTCATTTATTTTTAATAATTTTTTTTCTAATTTGATTATAAATCATACATTACTATGAAGTATATATGTTTTGTTATTATGATATATATTGTCCAATTATTTTTTAAAACATAGTTTCATTTCTGAAGAAAAAGGAATCGAATTAATTTATGGATATAACACTTATACATATGTGTGTTGGTGATATGAATTTAAAGTATACATTTTTTTAAGTTGTCTATGTTCATATGATTATAGATGTTTTACAAAATTATTAGTTACACTTTTAGCTTACAATTAAAAATCAATATTTCCATTTAACATATTATAATGATATCAATAAAAATTGTAGAAATGAATATTTTAGACATTAAATTCTGACCTTAAACATTTTATGTTGTAAGAATTGTTCCAAGAAACTGTAAAATAATTTCTATTTTATTATATTGTCATTAGAATAGTTTTATAATTAATGTCGTTAAAATATTTTTTAATTTTTCGTTTATAAGTTTTTGTTATTGTTTTTCATTAGAAAGGATTATAATTCAAATTTATTATCTTACAGATATGTCGAATGTAATTACTGTTATGGAATGACAAATAATATTTTTTTAATAGCAAATTAGATTACCTGGAGACCTTATGATTATTACTCTAATAATACTTTTAATATAAATTATCAAAATAAATAATTGTGCATTTAATTTTCAGAACAATTAACATTTTTATGTACGTCCAATTACGACATAAACTATTTTTAGCATTATGAGCATTGATTACCCCGCGTTATACACATTAATTAATTAAGGTTAATATACAACGCCTGTTAAATAGCCTTTGGCGCACAATTAACGGTGCATATTGTGGTAAAAACATTGATAGTTTATGCAGTGTCTTATTAACGTCTTTTTTTAAATTAAATAATTGGCTACAATGATATAAATTTGTCCAGGGCTAATAATAAACGTCCCTTTTTCGATCACATTGTGACGTTGACTGGGTAATTAAATGACCGATATGTATTTAAAGTCTATGGACCTAAAATGATTTAAAGCCTTTGTTTGAACATACATGTGCCGTTTTTAATGACCCCAATGTGCAATTTGGTTATTGGGAATAATGACCAATGGATTTTTGTTAAATTATGACCAGGAAATACGCTCTTTAAACAGCAGCTGCATTTTAACGTGGACTGGTATGTATATATGAGAGCTTTTACATGACGATTATGTACTATTGAAAAAAGCACAATTCACGCACACTGAGATTTATATTCGAATTGATTTTTTCATTGTTAACCGAGTGCAAATATATACGTGTAATAACTAGGAAATACGACATTTTTACTTGTTTACTCATTGTCTGATGAAATTAGATATTAAGGTGTTATCATTTGACTTGTGATTATTGGATTTGTAAATGGTGTATGAAATGTGTTACAGTAACCAGCGGCATATTTTGGAGGGGTTCCTTAGTTGAAATTAAAAACTTTTGCTGAACTAAAAAATTATACCGATTAATATATCAGTGGCGCAAGCAGAATTTTCTACGTAGAATATACTTTCGAATATATTTGTAGAGGTATTTTTTTTTTCTTTTGCTCTTCATTTCAATAGGAATGGGACGCGCACATTGGAAAAGTTTTACTACCCTCTGCCATGAAAATGTTCAAAACAACCGCTAAATTCTTTAGAAAATAACACCACTGTCTGTAGTAGTTTCTTTTCGAAACACCTGGTGCACAATATCATAACGCAATATTTGTATGTTAATTATAACAAATTACACGTGATATTTTTTCAAAGCAATAAAATGAAATTCACGTGATAACTCATAAGTTATAATTCAGCTTTTGTTTTCAAAATAAAAAACTAATAATAATAATGAAAATCGCTATTCTTGGATTACTAATTGTTGGGCTACTATAGTGCAAAAATTAGCGAGTCTGAGGTCGGTGACTGACTTGTGTTACGTGTTTACTTAAATTGTTTTGAAATGACATTCCGAGTGCTCATGAGCGGAGGGCGCTGTGTTATCTGTTTCCTACGGCTCGTCCGCATGATGAAACTGTGGCAAACGCATCCGCGTGCTAACCGTTAGACTGCAAGTATAATTCGCTGCTACTGCACACGGCTGTTATACGTTTAATTTGCAGATATGACTACAGCACATAATCGGTTTTATTTAACCCGTTGGCCGGCGTGCCGTTTACTTTTCCGTCGCCCGTCATTGTTGTTGTTAGTAAACAAATTCGGCCTTGACACACAGACGCGTAAACAACGAGGTTACGGCGGAGAAAACGTTTACATAGCACCGCAATTTCAAAATGCCCCGAGTTTCGCAACTGCTCGCTGTGTAATTATTTTGGCGACTACGACCTGAACGGGATACACTTTACCTCGTGCATAAACACTTAGTTTAATTACTTATGCAGTGACAATGTGTCACCAAGTCGCCGATTCAACTCGGCCAATCCGCTTTCCGAACCCTCCGCCGCTGCCCCGTTACTCGTAGAGTAATTTTCAATATTGTTTATGAATCGTCGCCGTTTCATTATAAATTCATAATCACTAGTTTACTTTCGGATTAAACTTCTTGTTTGTTTGTATAGATTGACGCGTGTGCCTCGGCGTGTAACACTCGACAAGACGAAAGTTAATTATTACATTTCTGGGTCCTTTTTGAGTGCGACCGAACGTCTTTGGGGCTCAGATGCAATCATAAACATTGAACCGTTCGGCAACTGGCGAAGACATCCCAACACGACGTGGTGCCGTGACATTCCTGGCATTCTCCTCCCCCGTCCGTATCATGTTATTGTGCGGTCGTAACGAATGTGTATATATATTTTTTGTCGACCGCTTGGCCTACGCGTGCAGCAAGTTTCGAGACGTTGTTTGTCTTTGATGTGTCAGACTGAACAATAATTACTGCGAGCGTATGGGGCGGCCTATGCAAATGTCGAAAGCGCGGCGATTATCATTTTAAATGGAGAAACGTTGAATTGAAATCATTATCGTCAACTGGTCAGAGCTTGTTGACCGTCAAATGTCGACGAACCTTTTGCGCCTTCAGATTCAAGAGCAACGTACTACGGGACGTCGTAGGACGGAAGGAACGCGTGTGTTATTGTTGTTTCTGATGGCAATGGCAAGTATCGAGGCGGTCATCCGGATGTTGCCCCCGACTTTGCGTGTGCGGCAACCCGTGTGGGCTTCATTTTCATCGTGTCAAGTCGAGGGAAACCGATGCTCGTCTTACACAATCGGCGCGCGTATTCGATTTCCGAAAAGAGATTCCAGAAGCCCTTGTGAATGTGCTCCGGTTAAATGTAACAATTACACGTGGTGTGGTGTCTTTGAAAAGTCTGTGCGACCGGACCAGTGCGCTTTTCTCGTTATTATATAATATTGAACAAAACAACATGCTGCTGACAAGCAAAAACGAGATTGGGCGGAGGAAGTGATTACACTTGCGCGGGTCGCGGGTGGGCAGTTCATTCATTTTGAAAGTATTCCAAGCGAGACAGCTGTTGTGTAATAATGTATTTTTAAAACGGATGTATTACTCATCAACCGAGTCAATCGATTGGCAATACCCACCAATACATACTACTCGTGTTCGTAGCTAAACAATGTGTTGTTCACGAGAAAATTACATTTGTTATTCGGTGAATATTGTTTTTAATTTTTCCATAGAAATTTCGTTAATTGAGAATTCGAGAAAATGTGTCTTTCATTTCACCGATGAAATACAAAAGCGTCACAACACCAATGATGATGTTGTTCGATGCATAAAAAACATATTCCAACGTATTGTATCAATAATATTTCTGCATCGATGCATCCAAATCCATAAATGTTTTATCGTAGTTAAGAATTATGTAGTTATTTTTTGTCTGTCGGTTCTCACACAGCAAAGTTCTCGTTGAACAACAATAAATAGCTCTGTAGTGTTCATCAGCATATACAATGTATTCGATGGCTGGATGAATTTAAATTATGGTAATATAACTTACTAAATCACGACTCGTGTGAATATATTCAAAAATGAACCAACGATTAGCATTTAAACATAGTAAATTGAGATGAAATGTCACGTTTACGTTAGTTATTTGATTTGTTTTCACATATTAAAATATTAATAGACTCCGTGTAACGAAAATAAAACATTTTTTAAATTCAAATATCCATTAGATTGAAACCATTAACCAGTAAGTTTTACTGTTAACGTGGTTTATCTTTTCGTTTGAAGAAATCTCAACAACTATTCTAAAGTTTTTAATTGAATTCCATTTATACACGACTGTATTAAAAAGATTACAATTGGTAAGACACGACGTAATGTTCTCGTTATTGTTTACTGATCCAATTCAACCGATCCGATGGCGATTAATATTTCGTATGTTTACGACGGTTAACCATACGGACACTTTTGATATTTTCCAAGTATTAATTAACACGTATTGTGTAATCGATTGGAATTGACAAGTGTGTGTGTATAATTTACGACGTTTTACATTACTGAGAATCTATTATAGTTTGGGTTCAAATATTAATAATTAATATTCATATGGTAAACTCGTCGAATACAATTAACTAAATTTCACACTTAAATATACTTTATACGTCGCGCAATACAATTATGTTATTAGGGTTATTATTTCACAGAGTTTCCTTTTTAAGAGGTGTCCAAGTACTTATTCTTGCGCATCAAAACATGAACACATATATTCTTTAAAAAAAATAGGCGTTTATCAAAAATCGTCTACGTAGGGATGTAGATAATGTTGTCAACTTTGATGTCTTGATCATTTCTCTATGTTTTCAATTATGTATGTGTTATGGTGCAACTTATCAGAGATTCGTAAAATTCGGTTGCTAAGACACATAAACTATAAAATAGAAAATGTTTTTGATTCCCGATAGATTTTAAATGCGGTTAATTTTTACTTTTTACTACTTCTTAATAATAGTAACACGTTCAAGGCTTTTATTTCGGTTATTTTTCTTAGATTTAAAAAATAAAACTGCGTCGACAAACTCGTCGTTTATTTTCCAGAATTTCACTCCTACCGAAAAAATGTAAATTAATTTCTGTTGAAATTGTTCTATATTATTTTATTTAATAAATAACTCTTTGTTTTTGATAATCAAAACATTTACGTTTTAATTTACGTAAACATTTATGTTTTCTATTAAAAAATTTGTCGCACACGTTTTTAAATGGTATCATAATCACTTAATTATATTGTATACGACGACGATTCAAAACAAAACATTTCAATAATATACTTATAATATATTTTTACATGTATGAAATTGCCTCTATAACGAATGAAGAAGTGTTCGGATTAACTCGGTTTTTAAATCACACATCTGATAACATACTATCGTGTCTGAGTGTTTTACAATAAGTAGTTCTCTTCTTGGAAAACTGTCACGTAAATTCCTTTTTAGTTCACTAATACATATACTCACAGTAATGGTGATGACAATATTTTGATAATAATTCGTATCAAGACGGGATAATACAACACAATAGTGATCAAAGTTGTAGGCGTAGAATGGTAAATATTTGGGCAAGGGGGCTAAATTAAATTTTTTCCCCTCCAAAAATAATTTCTTTATAACAATGCATAATTTTATTAAATTTCTGGGATTGAGCTAAATCGTAACTCCTTCGCCGGACGCTTATCATCAAGGTTTATCATCTAATTGAAGAAAATAATAATAATAATTGTTTTTGATCGCTAGAAAGATAGTCTTTTGTATGAAATCCCATCAAAATTTAAATATGTTTTCAAAAAAAAAAAAACACTAAATATTTTTTTTATGGTATCTTGAATATCTGTCGAAATGATTCACGATTCCTATGAAAATATAATAGTACGAGTATAAAAGAAAAAAACAACCACAAGCCATAAAAAATGAAATTTAATAACACCAAGATATAACGTGTACGTTTTATCTATTAAATCGTAGAAGAATTTTAATTACAGTTGTAAACGAGAAAAAAATGCGCGTTGCACTATTGAATTTCCCATCGTTATTTATTGCACACCATTTGTACTCCCGTCTTGAAACGTACTCGGAGCTATAAATATAAAAACAATGTTTTTTTCTGTAATTTAATTAAGTGAATTTGGTACAAATTGAAATCTCTGCCAACGTTTACTGCCTTACCGTAATTACATACAACCATAATTTTGTTCAATCTCGTTAAAAACTACGTTTTAATATCAATACTGAAGTTGGAAAACATAATGGAGTTCAATGTAATACGTCGTTTAAATGTAATCAGTATCAGTTTTGAAGACTGTGTTTATTTACTCAAACTTCAGGAACAACACGTAGTTGTTTACAGTTTCATTTTTTGGTTCTAATTTTTCATATTAATGATTTGGTTTCGTAAATGTATAATTCATATAATATTTGTATTGCCAAAAAACCCCAACAAAATTATATTTAGGCAAACGAACGTAACACAGAATTTGCGTTCAAAATTACATTTGATTCTCGTCTTTCGTCAATTATAGACTGACACATTATCTTTCCGGTAATCGGCTTAATGTGTTGTGTGTAATTTTAAATACTTAAAGAGCGAATAAGAATTATGCGTCGTCACTTAAACATTATCGGCGCAGAATTTTCGTATGAAATTCGGTGGAATCTCGACGAGACGTACAACGTTCAAGTACCTTGTAGGTTCTGAATAACGGCCAAAAGCTTAGCGAAATCAAAGGATTGTGTATGACTGTGTACGTGGAGATTGTATAATTGTTGCGATTTTGCACCGAGTAGGTTTTTCCGAGAAACGAAACATGTTATTACGTTTCAAAATTGCTTTTGTTGATTTTCAGTTGCATACTATTGTTTTCTATACGTTGATCGCGTTCTTATTGAAAAGTGAAATTTCTGTTATTCTGCACACACTGCCGAAGCAACAAAAACGTTATCGCCTCCCTTTTTAGTAGCGGCATTTGTTATACTAAAAATACGAGAGTTGTATTTCACGCATAACAATAAGCCCAAAGTTTTCGGTTGCAGTCGAATACGGAATCGCGTTATCAGAACAAAACTCGATTCGAGCACATTTAAATAATGCTCGGACGATTTTTTAAGTGTATAATACTCTCAGTTCGATGGTTACACATAGGCCTTGTGTGTGTGGAATTGTTTTTCCACGTGCGTAAATAAACGGCAATGGTGGCGGGCCCGTAATTCAGGTCACCACCACAGCCAAAACTGGGTCACAGCGACGGCCATAGCGCCGTCTCTTCCCCCGCAGTACTTCGTAGTAACGCTAATTATTTTTTACAAACGTCGTAGTAACTTGTACCATTGACACGTATTACTATCACTATTATTTTCCATGCAACTCGCCGTGTTATGTCGACGGCGCGTTTGTGCGCTCCAACAACAATGCCATAATATTATGTGTGCGGTGCGCAATAATGTGTGTCGACGCGATACGACCCAAGCTCATTTTTTATGGTTTCTAGTAATCGCAATCAATAGTGCTGTTGCATGCGTTTTGTTATGCGACCCAATTGCACCCCGATAATCGGAAGAGCTCGGGAAACGGTTGTTCTTGCAGAATAACAATCCAAGCTGGTGTCCGAAATAAATGGGGGGGGGGGGCATGTTCAGCGCGTCT
>NW_026099572.1:48837632-48909098 GCF_025091365.1 Daktulosphaira vitifoliae | reverse complement strand
GGGGGGGGGGGCACATGTTCAGCGCGTCTGAACGCCGAAACGTGTTTTTTTTTTTAAACAACGTTTGTCCGCAATGCGTTTATTATTTAAGGGCGTTCGACCCCCCCCCCCCCTTTGTTTAACGCACCGTCTTCAAATTGCTGCACATTGGTTTATTGCGTTTTAACCGATTTTGTTATTTATTGTTGTTGAACGCACAATCGAATTCCCAATATGATACACATTTGCTGTCATTGCGAACAGTATGCGTGGAAATAATTTTACAGTCCAATAATGAATCCCACAAACGGTTTGGCGAACTAAAGCTCGCTAGATATGCAGGCGAGATCTGCTCGGTACGTTTCCGGCAACCAATAAAATAATTCCATCAAGCTTGAATAACACAACTTGTATTTATAATGGATAACAACGTACTTCCATTAATAGTATCCGAAGGCGATCTTCTCCCCGGTAGGTAGTAGTCTAACAAATTGACAATATGTCGACCTAACACGTAGGCAAAATCTTAAATAAGTGTAATACACAGGAAATATATAAAAAGGACATTACATACAATGTTCTCGGTAAACAACTCGAACATCATCATTAGAATTGTTTAATGTTAACGTTGCTGCCTTTCAGAATAATTGCAAAGGAAATTTGGACTACACATACGAATATTGTGTATGCACAAATTTTTATTGCATGAATACAATATGTTCACTTTTCTATGAGTGAATTACTGCGTTATGAAAAAAAAAAAATCAATATCTATTTTTTGAGTGTTACAAACGTTCTTGCTGATCTTCTGTAAATTTACATTTAATTAATTTAAAAAATCTATCATTTTGATTTTCATTCGTATAACTATTAAAATGTCTATATTTTCCAATAGGCGCAGTAGGCAGATGCCTAAGGCCTCAGTTTATTAGAGACATTTTATGTCAAATCTTTATATATTATATATAAATATAGTTTAAATCTTTTGACGTATAAAAAAGGAGCCGCAATTTCAATCTTGCCTTAGACTTAAAAATACCTAAAACAAGTTCAAATTATAATTCGAATAGTTTGAACTACTAGGAAAATTATTATTTCTAAATTATTAAATCAAGGGGTTTTTCTATATTGCAAATAAGCGTTAACTCGATTTTTCTATAATAATACTTGTGATCATAATGACGGGGTTGAATAGGTTTCTTTCTTTCCTTTTTTATTTTTATTATTCAACAACATGACATTCTAAACCATTACTATTTTTATATAAAGTTTATTTTTATAATACCTAGAAAAAATATATATTAGATTATGTATACACATCATATCTATGACTACAATTCATCGTTATTCGTTATATTTAGTGACCTTATCACCTTTTCTTGGAATTTTTTATCAAATGCGAAAGGTCGCAATAATTTGCTGTACGCTTTAAATTAACAATGAATATTCTAGGGCAAAACAATGTATTAATAAATAATGACTATTCCATTATTTATTTTTAATTTTATTACATTTAAAGACTTTTAATTCACATAAACAGTCTCTCACTTAGATAACGATTGGTTAACTAATACAATAACTTATTTGTATGTATCATTAACAACTCAGCACCATTAAAAATGTAAGTTTCTCTAACAATCATAGTTACTGAGTGTTGTATAGATAAACAAAAAATCAATGATTAATTACAAGCGAAAAAATATTATTTTGCAGTAATTGTATTTTTTTAATTTTTACTAGAATTGAACATTTTTATTTATTCATAACCAAGTAAATTATTGAAAACTTATTTTTTTTTTAATAATTTTTATTTGAAAAATACAACTTATACAGAATGATTGATTTGTTGTCGACCACTAAATTTCTCTTAAAGTAATAATTAAAAAAAAAAATTTTTGATTTTGTTTAGTATTATTTCATTTTTGACTTATAAGTAAATCATAAATATAAAATAAACAAAATTATTATTATTATTTTTTTTTTTCAAACAATTAAAAATAAGATATTTTATGATTACATAGATAATTGAAAAAATGTATTAATATATCGCTAATTTGGCCAAAATTTAATCCTTGATTTTCTTCTATTAAAAAATATATAACACAAACATGTTAAATTAAATTTGCTGATTTTTGTTTACTATAAATGATCATGATTTTTAGTTTTTCTTGACATATAAAAAAAATATATAATAACGAATGCTTTGTTAATCAAATAAATTTAAGTAATATTATTGAAGGCATTTAGTTGAAATTATTACTATACATAATAATATTTCAAATTAAATAAAATAGAGTTTTCTCTTTGCGTTCCAAAAATAACAACGGTGTCTACAAGAAATATTCATCATAGAAGAAATTAAAATTTTCTAACCCAATTTTTCGCGATGATTTTAGATCAGCAATTCGATTTTTTCTATTATCTCTAGTTTAAGATAATAAATAATTAGTAAAATAAGAGTACCATTTAATGAATTTTTAATTATTCAAAAATTGAAAAATTTATTCAAATTGAAATATTGCACAAAGTTCATTCTACTTGTTATGTAATGTTAAAATTATTATCATTAATTAAGATCTGAATATTTTAACTATAGTATCTTTTTAAATACCAAGAGTTACATAAAAATGATTACAATGATTTTTTCTAAAAATGATTTATGACGATATAAATGCAAAAAGTAGTAATTCTACGAAATATAGAGCTTCTCATAAATTTACTGTTAATAATAATTATACTGTTTCCTGACCACATATCAATCTGAACAATACCAATTTTTGAATCCTTATTAAATTTTCTATTCAATGTTGTTATTTTTACACTTTCAAGTTGAACCAAAAATTAAAATAAAGAGTTTAACTTTTTATATTATAAATTTTAAAAGGCAAAACAATAAGTTAAATATAATATTTAGGATCGAAATTTTCGCACACATTATTGTTAACACTTCAAAAATCAGATAATCAATTTTATCTTAAACTCTAGAAGTCATAGAAAACATCAAATTGCAGGTCTAAAATCAGCGTAAAAAATAGGTTTAGAAAATCTTATTTTCGTGTTTGATGATTAAAAAAAAATTAATTTTATAGACCAGTGTAATTAGTTCAAGACTATTTCCAGAGATGTAGGTAATTTAATTAGTAATTTATTTATGAGTAATATTTACACTGTTTAATTGCTTAACAATGATGTCTAATTATTCGACGACAAGGTCAACATTTTCCGAATGACCCTTTAATTATACTTGTTCTTGGAAGAATGATTAAAAAATAATCCAATCATTATAATAATATGTTCTTACTTTTATTTATTTTTAACTTGGATAATCAACCAGTGTTATTTATATATTATAATCGCTGTAATGTAGCGTATATTGTATAAAATTAGTTAAAAAGTAAACCATATTTATGTATATAATCATTACAGTCTATTAATAATTCATCAATTTGTACTATGTCAGATAGTGTTTGAATAGTCTCACATTTTATTTAACTCACAGAAAGTTAAAAATTCTATGTCAGCGATTTTCCCTCGAATTATGATTTTATTTAGCGCTTAAATTCCGTTACTGTTTAAATTTTCTTTGTTCAATGAAAACTGCAGACAAAGTCTACAGTGCGTTTATTAATCGTCTCTATCAAGGTTCAAAATTACTTTATTACCGACATAGTCTAGAAAAACATCGACGAACCATAAACAAATTAATGGAACATGAGAATTTATTTATCTCTTGTTTTTGTTTGAATTTACTTAAACTTTGTGTATCCTTCGTATTGAATGTTTTCGTAGAGTATCATCTAATTTAACAATACTGTTTTGAGACATTTCTTATTTATGTTTTAACAAATTAAAAATAACTGAACCTGCGATTCTTGTAATCGATTTATTTTTGTGATCGAAAATAATGTCATTATGTTAACGAAAAAAGTTGTTCGTTAATATGTTATGTTTAATTATTTAAATAATATATGTATTATTTTCATTGATTATTCGTTTTAATGTTGAAGTTTGTATTTGCCACTAAGGTGGACAACAAAAATTATCCTCTTGTCTTTTTGTAATCTCATTATTTGTTACAATCAAGAGAAGCCTTTAGATGTGAGGTACTGGTAAAAGGTTAAAGCGCACAAACCGTTGGCTTCGTGACGGCGACGACATTGGAGGTATTTTTTACGAAGAAGAAAATGGTGACGTCATATGATAGGATGAAAAAATCGCGCGCAATGATGATTTATTTTTACTCTAAGGTACTAATGTAGGTATTAATAAATATTAAGTACATTCACTCGGACGTTTATCATCAGTCTAAAATATAGTCGGTTAGAAATACTTGAATTATTGACGCACATGATGTTGTTTGCCGGCACAATAATAACGTACTCGAATTAATATTATAAACCTTGTGCTTTGGCAACCAGTGTTTTCAACGAATCCGCTGTCCGAGAGCATCCAGTGTACCCGTGAATGTGTAAAAAACATCAACAATGCGAGCATTAAGCGTGTAATTCGCGGAAACCTGAGTACAACTGTAATTAAACAGTCGAGAGGAGTTCTATTCCAACAGTATTCATGCTCATCGGTTATCGCATTTGCGAGATTTTTATAGACAAAAGAAACGTTTTGCCTTTTTTCTGATTAACTACAATACCATAATAAAACTAAACAACTAATTCTCTATTATTCTGAAAAAAACAAACCGTTCAGTTCACCTGATCGATACACTTTGCATCGATTGAAAGACCTAATTGTCTCCGACGTGATCTTTTGAATTAATGAAAAATAAAGTTATTCGTTCGCCTCGTTGTTTGTTTTGTCATTGAAAGTCAAATAAAAAAAAAGCTTTCAGTCACATATTTTTAAATGACATAATGTGATTTTTTAATGCTTAAATAGACATTATTGTTTGGATAATGCCTTTTATTTTTTTGATTTTAATTTTGATTTCTCATCGTGACCCAAGTTGTTGCATACTATAAGGTGGCAAATGAAAAAATATTCACAGACTACGTGGTTTTTAAAATACCGTTCGACTTTTGTGTGCATTTGCAGATTTCCTTTGGGATATAGACATTTAAATAAAAGCTTTCCATGTCTTGAATACAAAACAAATATTAAAACAGTCAGTGACGTTTATAAAATATACATAAGTCTACCGCAGGAAATTTCAACTTGCCTTCATCTATATATTTATGATCTGATATGAACATGTCTAAAAAGCTTTAAAGTTTAAAACTAAAAATTGCACTGACTCATAATATTTCGATAAGTA
The DNA here is from genome assembly GCF_025091365.1 of Daktulosphaira vitifoliae. Classification (NCBI taxonomy): domain Eukaryota; kingdom Metazoa; phylum Arthropoda; class Insecta; order Hemiptera; family Phylloxeridae; genus Daktulosphaira; species Daktulosphaira vitifoliae. Next base: position 48,903,850 of record NW_026099572.1, on the reverse strand, counting down.
AAGTTGAATAATTGTATTTTGAGCTTCTAATCAAATGTATAAATTTACGTATGAAATTGTTGTGTTGATTCGAATTCTATTTTAGCTTTTATGTGTAGCTGTGTTCCTGTTAGTTTTACTCCGTTATGATTTTTTTTTGTATCACTACACAATATATTTAATAGGTTAATAAATATGTTCCAAAAAACCTGACCCCTTTCAATATTAAATTAAAGCTCATTCAATTTATTTTACGATTAAAAAAGAAAAACTTATCGAAATCTTGATCTCTAGGAGTTCTTCAAAGCAGAAAATCAAGCAACTTTTGATAAAAACAACCGATTTTGACGTGTTTTGCATAGCAACGGAACATCTACATCTTTAAAATCTAAAGAAAATTTGAGGTTTGTTTGTGTGTACTATGCGGTTTTAAAAAGAAAGACATATCGATGACTTGTTTTCTATGAGTAATTAGCCTCAAGTCAAAATTAAAATTTTGAAATGGTTTTAAATTCGATATTGGTTTTGAAACCGGTTATGCTAAGTTTAAATATAAAAATATTTAATTAATACTGACTTAACTAACATGTTCTTATTCTAAACCACAGAAAATTACTATCTCTAACGTTTCGACGGCTTATTTTTTAAATATACATTTTTAAAATTAATTAAATACGTACCGAAGCATTTTACTACAGTAATTTTAATCATTGTTAGATATTAATCAATATAAATCCAAAAATGTGCTTCAACATCACTACCCTGGATCCTGATTATACTTATTTTTTTTAACATTCAATATAATTTAACTTAAAACACAACAAAATATAAAAAATTTTTAAATTTGACATTTAAATAAAGCCAAAATTAACATGTCTGTTTTTCTTAAGCTGATTTTTTTTTTTTTTGCCAATTTGATTATGTAATTGTTTTGTATAAACCGTTAGAAACACGTAAATTTATTGGTTTTATTCGTTAAATTTCTGTTTCAAATTGGAATATTTAATTAAGAAAAAAAAATCTTATTTTATGTATAGTACTGGTACTGAAGTTCGTTGTTAAGTAATCAGTGTTTTCATGCAATTTGGCTTAATTCGATAAAAAAGCGTGTAGCTGATTAAGTAAAAAAAAGGAAAGAAAAAAATAAACACTTTACTGTAGGTTTGTCAAAACAACTTTCATTAATAATAATAATATTATTATTAATATTACTATAAACAATGTCGTTAACATTTGAGAAAATAACTTATTTTTATTAGAAATAAATTATGTTACAAAGTTTATACAGTTTAATTAATTTTAAGCTGATAAATAATCATATCTAACGTAGCAGAATAATTACAAAAGAAACATAAAAGTCAATCAATTCAGCAAAAATAAACAATCTTACGACCTATTTATACTTTTTAATTGCATTGAAGAAAAGTAAGAAAAAACATTTTAATGTCTATACTTGCCTGGTTCTTTGATTGAAATTGCATTTAGTAGTAAATGCACTACATTAGTGTATTCGAGATAGTTTTCGATCAAATGTTTTTTTCGTGACTGATTCCGTTGAACTCATTTGCATTATGCTTGTTATAATTGGCAAGTTTATTATTTGTGGAGCAATTAAAAAGGTTGTTAAATAAATATAACGTTTAAACGAGTACGTGCCATCGATTAAGTGGACGGTCCCCCGACTGTTTTTAGAACATATAAACGATCGTTAATCGTCGACCGTTTTTCGAGTAAATATATTATTCATTTTTAATGTCAAGTTTTATTAGATCCGATCTTAATCGTTGTTTAATACATTGCAAAATACCATAGCGATTTTCCGTCCAGTGCTATGTACACGCATGGAATGCAATTACTAGAACACTTTAATTAGTTAAAATATACTAACGAAAAAATTTATTGCCCAAAGATAGGTTTTATGTACTAGTCGATTCTTAGAAGTAATAGAGCAAAGCAATTAATTTATGGACTCTATAATGTCTGATTTTTGACCTTTTAAAACTCTACAAAAATAGAGATATTCCTATTATTCCTCATTAGACCCTACGGTTTCAATTGAATTTCCTAATTAATAGCCGAAATTATTTATAAAACTGTTTACTTAGAATGAAGTATCGAATAAAATATTACCGCAGTAGTCCTTTTTATTTATTTTCAGAGTACTAAAATTACATTTGAAAATGTTTAAAATTTATCTCAAGGCATCGTATATTTTATATTGAACGAATTCATCCAACGTTTTACCTATTGGGTAATGATTTTATAGTTTTCGTTAAGTTGAATTGTTTTGTATCAATTATTTTTCTAACAGAATCTATTAATATAGTTTTCAAGTGTTTAAGAGTAGCCTTACAGATACAGTACAAACATATTAAAACGACTAAAAGAAACATTGGAGTAATATGCAAGCCCAGTTGTTACAATAAAAACTGGTGTGTTAGTAAAAAAATTGTTTCTTTTGAACTCAAGGTTTTCGTTATGCTTTTACGAATAACTTTTTTTTCCTAAGTAGAAACCTTCGCGATATATTTTGAATGGGTTTAGAAGAATATAACTTAGTTAAACTTAAAAATTTGTGCACTAAGCCTAGACTTACAGAGTCCTGTAAGAACTATTAAAAACATTCGAATTAACATTTTTAATCGTATATTTATTTCTATGTATCAGATAAAAAAAGTATACATTTTTCAACTAAAAATAATTTTTTTCAACTATTTAGATGGTCCTATAAAAATTGGTTCATGTCATTGCTCTAATATACAAAAAATGTACTAATAAAACTTTATTACTCGTATGTTATCTTTGAAGATTTTAAATTGGAACAAATATCATACAAGTTATATATTTACTCATATAAATATATGAGATACAATATCATTCAATTATTCTTGCACGTGTTTGTAATCAAAACAATGGTATTTTCCTGGATTTACTATTTATACTCCCAAAGGATTTGTTTTTTTTTTCAGTTTATTTTATTCTTTAAATTATTTCCCTTATTTCAGAAGTGTTTATTAAATGATAATTTGGTAATTATTTATGTATAACACCTAAACGTTCGCGACTAATAATTATCATATCATGGATTAAGAAGAGCATAAAATGTTTATGTACATAACGTTTTTTTATGCGTTTTTTACACAGTTTAAATATTAAAAATCAGATTTTCAAAATACTTCCATCATTTTTAACAGAATTTATTAAAAATGATGTGTTTATTAGCAAGCATTATATTTTTAAATACCTCTATAATGTTTTTGAAATATACATTTTTCCGTTGACTTAATAACTGTATATAATCATGCAAATTTTAAAAAAACTGGTACAATGTTAATAAACTTTTAATTAATTAAATTAATAATTAGCCAAGATTCGTTTATCCGATGGTATGTTTTATATGTATACTCGATCAACCTTGTTTATTTACTGATTAGTTGATTTATCTGTTTTAATAAAGAATAACTTAGATAACGGTACCTATTAATATATTCAATAATAATTTTAATGTGGATAATAAAATTAACTAGCAAAAATTCTGTTGTATGTGTTTTAATAAATGTTATACTGATTTTGGCATTTAACATTTTGTTTACCACAATAATTATTATTCAACCATTTTTTTTTTCTAGAAATATTTGAATGATAAAGAACACAGTTAACAGCATTAAATTTTGTCTTTCAATTTTCAATTGTTTAAAGAAAATTTGAATTTATTCTTTCTAAATTAATTATTAGCTGTTGTCTGTTAAATAGTGATAGAAATTTTTAAATTATAGTTTTTTCTCCATAAAATGAGTACCTTCGATATATTTGCATCTTGTCGATAAAAATTATAAGAATTTTTCGCATGTCCTTTTTGAAACCATTAGCTACAATGGTTAGAATTTTTTTTTAGTAAAACTTTTGTGAGAAATAGAAACTTGAAAATAGTAAAAAGATCGGCTAGACGTTACAAGTGGTGCCATGTGATTCGCACTTTTCATTTAACCATTAGATTTTTCCTCTGGTTTTTGATCATATAGACATTTCTCCTGAAACATAATATAATTTTAACTAAAAATGTTGAAATAAAAATCATTCATGATATTAGTTTACACTTTCTCTTTTCACTTGTGTGTCTACGGCCATTTCATTGTATAACAATACAGTGAATGTCCTAGGTCAATTCTTGCAGTTTAATATTTCTCGAGGTAATTGAAGATAACAATATCATCTGTGCTATGGTCCGAGAAAATAGAAATTTTTTTTATGTTATGGAATGACAAAAAATTAATATCTAATATTATCAGAATTGCTAATCTACGCGGCCTTCATTTGTGCTTATATTTTTATTTAGAATAATTTCACTAGCCTCCTTTGTATTTGTACCAAGTCTAGACGTATTTTATATGTTTTGACAAAATAATCTAATCATATCATATAAATTACACGCAGTTTAATGTCTTCTTTCTTCTAAGGTGCTTGTAAGCGTAAAACAAAGAAATGTGTGTGTCAATTGTCCATTTAAAATTAACTCTAAAGATTTTTGAAAATTAGTGACTAAATTTTTCTTTTGACATTATATTGTTGCGATTATTCAAGTCTGGGATTCGATATGCATCGTAAGGCTGTGTCAATTTTTCTAATTTATTTAGCGTCTAGACGGAGTTAAGAATTATTAGTCAACAGTTTTGTTGGTCTAACAAAATTTCTTGGCACTATAAAAAATCAAATACCACAAAGACATCGGACACGAAAATATTACACAAACAAATCTTAACTAGCCTAATGTGTATACACTTTCTAAAGGAGAATGTCTTTTGTTTTACGAATTATGTTTATTTTTACCGTTTTATTTATTTATTTTTACTTTTTTGAACGTGAACAAGTCAAGACATTATTGTTGACCGTCCTATAGTCATCATTGACACTAAATGCGAACTTTTTTTAGGCCACAGTGAGTCAGTAGTTCGAGTGAGTCACGAAGTCGTAGACGCAGCGTCAAGTGACTTGTATTATATAAGTGAATTGGTTGAACGCGCAAATAAGATAACAATAAGACGGCGACGACGACGACGACATAGACAATCTGAAGGGTGAGAGACAGCCATCGGTCGTTATCATACATTATACTGTGTTATTGTCCCAGTAGAAGCTGAAATGAATTGTGTAACTGTAATGAGAAACAACATTACTGAAATGCACACAATATATCAGTTTCTATCGAAGACGATACGTCTTGTTCTTGGATTGTAACTGGAAACTTAATTAGATTAGAAATACATTTACTATCATAGTCTATTCAGAAATTGTGTTTTATTTGAATACAAAATTACTCGAAAAAAAGCGTGTTTCAAATAAGTTCAATATTTTTATTTTATAAATGCTGACTGTCTATGCATTTTGATTTTTTATTAATTTAATAATTGAAAGTTGAAGATTTTGTCGTAAGAACTCTATTACAGCGGTCCCTTATCATTGATTATTACCATAATTTTGTGATTAATGAAATTTCTAGTTTTACTTGACTCGTTCATCAACTGATCATTATTTATACGATTAAAGATTTGCTCGAGAACCGCACAAAACAAGTTAAACATTTTAAGCCCCGGGACCGTGTAGTGGATCTTAAAGTAATTGTTCAAATGTATGTTAGAAATTATAATTTTTTACTTTGTCCTTGATAGGCCAATGTAATAATCATAGTGGCTGATTTATACAATGCTATGACGCATGTTGACCGAATCTACTTAACATAAACGGTATGGTTTCAAAACGTTTCCTTTTGTGTGCATAAACTATGTACATGGTGTACACTGCGTCCGGCGAAAGCTTTTGCTGGCAGTTGCGCAACTGGAATTGCCGTTACGCAATGGTAGCGCATAGCGAGTGTTTGATCCAAAATCAAGTTTGTGTTTTTGTGAACATGAAACTTTCATTATTCCGAAGGTTTTCGACAAAAACACGTCGTCTCAGCTTACAAACGATCGTTATTTTTTTTCGAGTCGACGGCGTGAAACTACCGTTCGTCTATTTCCACCGCGTTAATTAAATATCCTACGCGAGTCCATCAATGAGTAATCTTTTCGAGTGGGCCATTTTCTCACACTCGCTAGCCGGAAAACGTGTGGGATCGGCCTGCCGAAAACAACCCATCGGTGGCCCTTCCATGAATGACCTCGACGTAGGCCACGGTCGCCGACTCCATTGTCCGTGTATTTAAATCTGTCCCTTCGCTGTCCGGAAACGGCACAGTCTAAAGATTTTTCGAGCAAACGGTAATCGTTGTGCGTCTCCCCGTCGGTTGTTTTTTAAGCCGGATTTTTTGTTGTTTATTTATTCCCGAGTTAAATTTAAACCGTCCGTCTAGTAAATGTTTCTAGATGACCGTCTACACTAGATACGATCGACTACACGAGATCTTTTAAGCCAACAAACGGAGAAAACAGACGCTCCGCCGACACCGCTCTCGTATTACGTCTGGTCCCGATAAGCCGTTTGTTTGCTGATGTCCACTTTTTTTTTTTTTTTTTTACTCGTTAGTTCATTGATACGTTTGACGGACTCTCCGCATACTACACAATAACAAATATTGAAACACGGACGGCCAACGGGGTTACCGCCAGTCCTGTGAAATTGTCGTGACCGCAAACTGCATTGCGCCGAATAAAATAGCAAATTGTTTTCTAGTGCGATCGATTTTGTGATTGTTACTCGTCGATTTCAATAGTACACTTGTAAATGCAAGTGATATTCAATCAAAATCCAAAACTGTCAGTTGCTGTAAGTTTTATTATTGAAGAAAATTCAATTTAGAATTAACTTTTAAAAGCTATGGATGCGTTTGTCGCCTGTATATTCATAACCGTTTCAGTATTTATGATAGTTGTTCGTTATTGAAAACGGTTTTACATAAAATGTTGTTATATGATAATCCATTGCTAATAAACAACAATGTAATTATCGTTAAAAAAAAAATTAACGATAAAAATTACTCTTTATGTTATTCAATTTATATAGCATTTGTTGTGCCTATATTTAATATAGGTAAAAAAAAAACGTCTATTTTATATTACACCCAATCGTTTTTGCACGTAGAGTTCACTCGTTTATCATCAATAGACAAAACTCTTGGTCTGTAGTTCTATGCTAATAAATTATTACCGCCGATTCTAACCATAAAACATTGCACACTAAAATGTTATAACTGTTAACATTTTGATCCGCAAAACGATTGGTTTTGGCGTGGAATATAAAAAATTGTCAACCTATAGTTTTATGTAAACTTCTACTGCTACGGCGTGCAGAGTTATAAGTACTCGGATTGTGGACGTTTTGAAGAAAAAATCAATAGCCTCGACCGGATTTAATTAATATCGCATTGTGATGGCACTTTTTTAGCTACTATGTGTTTGACGTTATTCGCCGCGGTGGTAACGCAGGTGTATTGTATGTTTAAGTTGGCCGGCAATGTAGAAACATAATCTCATTAACCTAAACTTTGTGTCTGGAGGTCGCTGCGATTTTTCGACGCTACACTGAACAAATAATGTAGTTACTATAACAATATTTGTATATAAAACAACGTGTCTGGCACACGTTGTGTGTTATGGGTCGAGTAGAACACACATGGCACAGGGCTCGGATAGCGAACTGTCAAACCTCTCAATAGGTCAGCGTCGGCAAGTCGAAAAATAACACGATATTGATTTTTTCTACGATAGTGTGGAGTAATCTCATTGCGCGTCCCATTAACGACATGGCGGCAGTGCATTAATCTGTAACACGTTATCACTTGTAGTTGTGCTTTTTGATATGAACGGCCGCATTATCGCGGTTGTTAAATATTCCGAACCATTTGTTGTTTTGATTGATACAAACCTGGACCTCTCAAGGGACAACAATTCGTATATTTTTTCTTTCTATTGGTGCCAGGCGGCAACTGGAGATACATTATCGGTTATACGCTATTATTGATAGCCATATAATGGTAATAATTTATCGATAGTTATAACCGTTGGGTCGTCGGAGTTAATCCTATGAGATGCGTGGGGTCATTCAATGTATTTCAATATTTTTTTTTTTTCAATCCAATCATATTTTAGTAAAGTTTCAATGTTAAGTAAGCGTCCCATCTGAACTTATAAATGTTTTAAATGAATACCGTTGATAGCATGAATTTGTTTTTACAAAAAACGGTTTTGTAATCTGACTACAAAAAGTTACTTTTGCACACCACGTGGACAGTTACACGTTTGTGCGTTCTCCAGGAGAGCACGTGGATGCCTTTGTCTTTCTTTCGACAATTTAAAAACGTTTTCGCCGTTATACAACTACATGCGTTGTTTACAACGTGATGTCCCCTCCCCCCACTTCAATACGATCAATCCCTTAGCGCGCACAAGTATGTAGTTTATGCAGTCTGTCCATTGGGACTATTACAAAACACGTGACCAAATGAGTTACGTACCTATCGAGACAAAGGCTTAGACATATTTAAATAACGAAAGAACACAGGCGTTGGACAAAATTATCCTATTAGAATATCAAATTTGCGGTTGGGTTAGTTGGAGTAGGCGAGATAGTGTTGTAGCCAATTGGATCCAATTTGGCAAACTCGGGTGGTCCATTGCTGCGCGTCGTCTAGACGTATTGGGGTCCCGACGGGTGTCTGACGCATCTTTTTACTGCCTCTCGTTCTATTCTCGCATCTCCTGTCCTCGTTTCGTGTACGGGGCCCCCGTACCCCTGGCTCTACGTGCACGGTATCGACGGAATATTTCCGGTCGCACGGCCGCCACGGCCGCCGCCGAGAAGAACAGCGTGCGTGTGCGTCGCGGCGTCCCCTCCCAAGGACATCGCCGCCGTCAGACTTGCTCCTCCGGTTTCGCAACGTTATTATCGTCACGTCTGTGCTCCGCAACCGTCTGCCTCTGTTCCGTCTGTGTACACATACTTGTGCGTGTGTGTACACCGGCATTCTTACACTGAGAAAAAAAGGGACGCCGTCTCCGTTTGCCTACTGTTATTGCTTCGATGCCTATTGTTCCCCGTCCTTCAGCGGTGCGCCCAAATCTCCCGACCCCAACCTATTCGCAACAGTCATCTATTTACACTGACGAACGCCAGACGGTTCAATTTTACTTTTTATTATTTTCACGCCATGTGCGCCAAAGGGTCATCGTACCCTTTGGGAACGCCGAGGTAAATACTCGAGGTACGAGTACCGAACGAATTAAATGCTATTCGGCGGCCACACTCTCGTCTAGACCGAAATGGGTTTGTCTTATTGGGGGGCGTTCCCCCAGACAGACAGAGAAATCCCTTCGGTCGCCGCCGTTACGACATGCTGGTTTTATATTAGTGTTGGATATCCAAGTAAATGGTCGTCGGCACCGAGAGATATGAGCGAATATTTCATAAATGCCAAGCGCATGGCATCTAATGCAAGTCCGTTTAGAAACGATCGCGCCAACGCACAATTTAAACGTCACAATACCACGTTAATTGTCTGAAATGATTGCGGATTGAAACTGTTGTGATTCGTGATAATTACATAATTACTCGCGACATAGTTACGAGCCGGCGCCATAATTCGAAACAATGATTAATGTTAATTAGCTTCGTTGATTGCAATAATTTCTAGTTTGTGCGCACAATAGTTGTCGAGGGAAATTAATAGTCTAAACGTTATTAGGACGGCCGCGTTAAACGTCTGGCCATTCCGAGTAGTTGCACATTAATAATTGAATTTTTAACGTGGGTGGTCGGCACAGAACTTATCTCGAATACTTCCGGGGATAGAAAGCGATTTCTAATTTCAACGGTGTTCGCCGAAACGGACGCGAATTAGTCTGAAATTGTGACTACCACCACCGACCCTAACGGTACACCGACGCGCTGATGGGATACATTTTTTTACAGCCGTTTCTGTTGTCCTCGAGTCGTCGTTTTTACCTGCGTGTCAGTGCGCTAAAAAAAATTACAGGATATGACGAAAAACAAATATATACGCGCGTAGCAGCTTTGGCACGTCAATGATGTGTCCGTACGTGTTCACTGTTGTGTTATAAGTGCGTCGGTAGAGTATGACGCTGTGGGAGCGTTTAAAAAACAGTAATTTGTGCGCCCAATAGCACGACCCAACGGCGCGTGAAAGAATTAGTGTCTGCAAAGTTTATGCGTGAAAGAGTTGAAATGAATTCTCGTCGAAACCGAACGGAGTAAGCCGTGTGCGCTAAACACAATAGTGCGAAATATTTTAATTAAAACTTTGATAGTATTAAAAGGAAGGAGGTTGTTTTACTATTAAAAAACGAATTTTAGACGGGGNAACACAATAGTGCGAAATATTTTAATTAAAACTTTGATAGTATTAAAAGGAAGGAGGTTGTTTTACTATTAAAAAACGAATTTAATATATAATATTATAGAATGATAATTATTTTTTTTTCCGCGCACGCTGTTTTTTCGTCCCGGGGTTTCTACCGAGGGCATTGCGTCCGGTCGTAATTCCATTTGCTTTTTATGTTTTGGAATGAGCTCATTTGAAATCGAGATAGGTACACTCGCCTATTTAATGGAAAGCAACGCGTCTCCAGCGTCGTTATTGCCGAACGAAAGTGGAAACCGTCGCCCATTAGGTACACTGCGACGTGCCTTCTACTTACCCTTTGCCCGTCAATAGTATTCCTGGTGACCGCAAAGCAGTTGTCTATTTCGAGATTTAATGCAATAAACGCAGGCACGTAGCAATTTGTCCCGACTAGACATTTGGACATCTCCTCCGACGCGGATGTCTTTAAAAGCCAAAAGGTCGTTGTCTCCGTTCAACCGTCTCTTTTGTAACTTTACTCTTGTTTTTTATATATATATATTTTTATCGTCAATATTGCCGTGATAGCGTGTGCATGTAGTCCGTTTATTGGTTTTAGTTTTATTGGCGCAGTTCAGACGTTTTTATTGACACACTATTTTAGTGTGCCGGTCCGCAGAGCTTACAAGTCTGATGTTTTTATTACCTCCGATTTGAAAACGAGGTTTACACCATAAATTGGCCTTTTGTGTACTTTTAAATAGTCACGGGTAAATATCGTGTAGCGATGTGTCGGATTTATAGTTTTACACTGTGTTTGTATTACCGTCCAAAGTTGTGGGTGTCCCGTTGTTTTTTTGCGGCTAATGCCAGTCATTTTTCAAAATATGTACCCCCTAAATTTTTCGACGTTAATGACTCGGCGGTGGTATTTATGTGTCTACTCAGTGGACGCCGCCTGGTGTAATCATTTTTAAACCGTTTTAATGCGAACATAAACGTTTTTTATTCGGTCGGTCGCTAATCGGGGTAGTCATAGGAACGATTTCGTCGCCACAAACACAATATCAAACATTGGTACGACGTCAAGCCCAACGGATAGTAATTCATCATATTTGCTGGATCTCGTAGACTTCCCGCTTCATTAGCCCACCGTTTGTTGTGTTCATAAAACAAATATCGTTATTTTTAGGAGGGAGGCCCTTGTTTTATTATGTTAACTTATTTGCGGCGGAGTCGTATAAAAGACGGCGGCGCTGACGTTTTGAAACGTCTAAGTATTGCTCGCAGTGTAATAATAATATGTACATATTATATGAAAGGCTGTACAAACGAATCTCCCCGCGCGTTCCTTTACGCGCCGACGATTTTCGGATGTGAAGAGAAGCGCAAAATTATATCCTTTTAGCAAATGTATTTCGCACAATTCTCGGAAACGAGTGTTGTTGCCAGTCTAACTTGTGTCTGCGCAGCATTGAGTTTAAGACTACACGGGTATAAGTGTAACGGATAATGAAATAAAGATACGCGGCTCTCGACCTCGGCCGGTTGGGATTTCACGAGGTAAAAAACAAATTAAAGCGAAACGCAAGCGACGGGCGCGTAAACCCGAAATGGTTGCGCTTTGCGGTAACAGTGCACTGCAAGTTTTTTAGTACGACAAACGATGCCGCCGAGAACGAAAATAAAGCCTAATCCCTCCGTTGATATCGCGGACGCGTTTTTGTGGGGGTTCCAAAAATGTGCCAGTGTTTTTTGAACTGATATCGTTTGAATTACTACATGTATTCTATATGACGAGAAACAACTCGATCGCTAATGGAATAATTATAAAAATGTACAATAATCCGAATAGGTAGAAACTTTACCAGTAATCGAGTTCAGGTCGTATGCGATAACGTTTTATTTAGGACATAAAAAGCAGTCAACAAGTGTAATATTTATATTATAATAGTAACTCTTGCCTACGGTAAACTGGAACACCGCCGCCGATTGTATTCAATGTGTTATGCGCATTATGCGATACCCGCGAGGCGTGTACGATGTTTGTTTTCTAGAAAACCGCTGGAATAACTTTTTTATTTGAGTTTTACACTTGATATTTCAACGAAACCTATTGATTACACTAAACCGTGCGTAGAATTATAGCAGCCGTCTAAATACTCCAACTGGGTTAGGTTATAATTAGTTGGTTTTAGGAGTGAACAACAAAACATTAAGTAGCCTAAACTGCAATCGCACACATATGCCGTATGCCTGGAAGATTTAATGTTTTTTAAATATCTATGTAACAAAATCGATAAAAATATTTATAAATCGTTGTCGTTCGATTCCCGTATTCATTTGGACGATTCATAATGCATTTTTTCAATCCGACTCGAAGCCTGTAATGATGTTTTCGACGCTAAAGTGGCTAGTCCGGCGGAGGAATAGATTAATTGATATTCGATTCGGTACGGTGTTGTCACTTGTTTTAGAAATACCTATTGTTATGCTAACAGCGTGTCTGCTCATTGGTAGAAAAATTCACTTAAAAATTTGAATTGAGGCCTATGAGGCGCGTGCCGAGTAAATCTGTGTAAATATGACACACGCTGTAATACACGACTATTATTGTCTGCGTGTACAATATCAATTATGACAAAAAAATGTTGTAGCATCTACACTACTTTACGAATAAGTGACACACATGTAAGTACGTTTTCATATTTGTTTTGTAGTAACCATCAATTTGTTTTCACCAAAGTTGTTTTAGTATTCAATAAAAAAACGCAATATTATTTTACGCTCGCTTGTCTATACAGACTGTTGAAAATTCTATTGCACGAAAATCATTTACATTTTCGTCTATTGTGTCGTTTTGGACAAGCATCGCCCACGTTTATTTTTCCCGAAAAAATGAACGTATGCCTTTTTAAAACGGTTACCTTTTTTTTTTACAAACGTCAGCCCACATATCGTTAAACAAATGGCGCGCGACTACATATTTTACATAAGCGCATTTCGTGTTTTACTATTTTTATTTTGGCTATACAGTTGTTTTTCACTATCCCAAACTTATTTGATGTGTCTGTTTATTTGCGTTTGCCAATTTTCGATAAACTACTCAAAAAAACATTAAAGTTTCCATTGGTTTTTTAGGCGTTCGTCGTCTGCAATTCGACGTTTACACCCAAAATACTCTACTATATACATATATATATGTATTCACGTCGTGTCTGACATTGCGAAACGCCAAGCAAACAACTCTAGTAAAATTGACATGCCTAAAGTTATCCCCATAAATAATGTATCACACGATTCTAAACTGAGGTCTCGTGTTACAGGTATCATAACGTGTGAGGTTCGGGCACAATTATGATTGTCGTTGATGTTCGAGAATAGAACAATTCTAGTCACTTATCTAATAAATATCACGTTCGTTATGTCAACCGTTCGAGTTGATTTAACGAAAAAACCGCGTTTATATCGCGCCCATATTCGTTCTCGACAGTGTTGTTGTTGTTTTACTCGCCAGAAACTAATTGTTTGTGGCTATTAATCTGCGCGATGGCGTTTCCCGGGCAACTTTATTTTGAAATAAACATTTTATTTATTCAAACACGAGTACAACAACGTAATTGACGGTCCAAAGCCTATACTGATATTGGACGTATATGGAACACCTAATTAATGCTTTGCCGTCGTCGTCCTAATTAATATTGATTATTGTTTTTGAACAGTCGAGCTACCGCTTAATGACCAATGAGTTTTTGGTTCATGTGTAAACTACAAGACACTGAAATATACATAAACAATAGGAAAAATAAACTATTGTTGTCCGATGTTATTCCAATAACAACGTCGTCAATACGTTAGTTAACAATGTACGATTTCCTTATAGATGATCTTTTGTTTGGTTAAGTCTAAAAATGTTGTTTGTTTATTATTTATGGCTTGTTTAAAATGGAACAAAACGCATGGGCGGCCTCGATTATGTTGCCTTATCTATCTTTGGTGGACGATAACGTTGTGGGCTCAAACAAATCTCGGGAGCCACCGCTAAAACAGTGTGTTTAGTATGTATGGAAACAGCAGTGAGAACATAAATCAAGTAAACCGTAGTAATGGTACGCAACGTGCCAGTGGAATTTTTTATCGTTACCATTTGACGATTTCCGCATGATCCGCGAGAACCGTTTAGATTTTCAAAGATTCCGACAAAAAATAATTATTATCGCAGTACGGTCGATGATGCCGTCGCGCAATAGATTATCGCGGGCAAAATAACAAAAATCTATTCGAGGGACACGAGAACGAGGAGGGGCGCCCACTGGCTCTGGATCCCACTCGAAATCGATTAAAAACAAGTCAAATGAAATGAAAATTCCCTTAGAAAAAACCTGTACTTGCTCGACAAATACATTTTGTAAAAACTCGATTTGTTAGTTAATAATATTCGAACGATTATTTCAGTTGGTAAATTTATTTCATTTGGAAGAATGCGGTTGGCAAATTCGTGTGAAATTTGTCAAAAACCGTGTTTTCCGCTGCATTTTACTTTCATAAATCAAATTTGCCAGTATTAAACTCGCTCCCCTCGGACGACTGCGCGCATTTCGAAGTGCGTACAAAACGAGTTCTCTGTTTATTGAACGATTCGTATTTAAGTGTTTGCCCATTTGCGAATATCAACAAACGCTGCATAGTAAGTACGCGCTGTACGGCTGCGGTGAGCTCCCCAAAGGCATGAACCTCCCCCAAAGTCGACCGACGCATGCCATTCACGTGACAGTTCAGCAGCGTCCGGACCCAACAGGTTATGAATGAAACGGTCGTGTTTCCCAACGTAGGCCGTTCGGTGTGTTTTATTGTCGAAAACAACATTGCGATAGAGTCACGCGTCCGGTCCGACGCCTCGTTTGTTGTTTCCATTGTTATTGTTATTCAATCGGCTCGAACCGTCGACTTTGGACTTTTACTCAAACACTCCGCCGCTCAGTGTCCGCGTACGAGAATTGATAACGTCCTCGACCTTTAATCGCTCTCCCAATAACAACAGTACTATTCGATGCACATTGTGTCCTTTTCAGGGCGATCCGCACCGCAACCGGATTTCCAATTCCAATGTCTACCCCGTTTGTCGTCAGCGAGTGCACGCCGACTGTGGATACGCTTTTTTTCCGCCCCCGCACGTTTGTTCGATATAATATTTTACGCAATATGTTTATATATTGATCTAAGCGCGTGTGTCAATTGTTGTGTGCACATACAAGTAAAATGTTTACCATACCACCGGCACAATATATTTCTAGGTCAACAAATAGTAACCGCCAATGCGGTTAAAAAGCGGCGGCGGCGGCGGCGGCAACAACAACAACAACAACAATATAAACATAATGTACTCTATAAATGGTGCGAACGGCCAAATGAAATATTTTTGGATTCGCTAAACAATCGCAGTTGTGCGTGACTATATAAAACAGTATCGTTTTTTACTAGCGTAACACTGATTCCTCCTTGACTACAGCACCAAATATTAATAATATCGAATTACTCGGGTTTCCGATAAAATACCGAATTAGGTATCCAATAGCTGTCCGGATTGAAAACCACCGACGAAAATGCGTTTATGTCAGGTAATACTATATGGTTATGTGCCGCCGTATAATAGATAATCCCTTTGATGTTTCCTAGTGTGGGGTGGTTCAACATCGAAATATTGCTAATTATTAGGAGAGTGCTTTTTGTGTTGGTAACACACCGACAACTGTATTGTCTTATGAAATATTAATTACGAATTCGGGAAAATAAACATTACGTTTTTGTGTATAATCATTTATGGTGTAGGTTATGTATATATCATTAAAATACAGCAGGATGTCGTAATCCGTTTATTTATGAGATAAGATATTATTATTGTTGTTCGATTTTTATTATATAATTACCAATGAGGTATTACGTGAACCAATCGAGTAATATATGATGTTAGGCAAGTTTATGCTTTCATCATTCATTAATTAGATTTAAGTACAGTAATTGTTAGCTTAAAAAAATAAACGACCGGCCATTATGTCGTTTACAACCCAATCGACAATATTTTTACGAGGCTAATGACAGCCACTGCGTTACAGCAGCAGCCCAAAGGACTCGCCGCAATCGGATTCCAAAATAATCTTTGGAAATCTTATCAGAATGAACTCACGTGACGAGATGATCGCAGCAGTTGGCGCAGAAAATTAAGCGACTGGTATTTTAATTCCACGACTTGTTGCTCGTGAAAAACATTCCCACGAATCGTTTAAAAAAATATATATCGGTATTCCGGTACATTTTTTCAAATTAATTGGACTATCTGTACGATGCAATGTTAACGAAAACAAACGGTTTGGGCTGACTTAAACTTTGTAACATTGCCGAATGGCATGTTTCGTTCTATCAAATATTAAAGTTCATCTCTTTTTTAAACTCGTTAAACTTCATTAACTTGTTTCATTGGTTTTTATCTTCTGAAATGTTTTGCTGCGCTGGCAATAAAAGACAGTTCCCTTTACTATTAACAATAATTATTAATGATATCCGGTGAGCGAATAATCATTTCGATAAAAATTTTATTCTTAGAAATCAACACGACGTGTTAATTATATTTTTTAATTACTTAACTGTAAAAGAAACTTCTTTTCACGCGTCGCATGTGTTGTATAATGTTAATTTTTACTGCAATTAATTTGATAAAGAGATTCGTTTGACAGAAATAATAACGGACTTCTTTCACGATTTTCCACCATAAATCCATTTAAAATCTCACAAGGAATTGTTATGTTTTTATTTTAATTGGTTCGTGCCAATTAAGATTTTTAGCATAATATTTTTTTTTGCAATCCTCAAAATTAAAAAAAAAAAAAAAATGAACCTTAATAACCTTTATAAACTTCTGAATTCTAGGGAATTTTAAATTTCGCATAATAATAACTGCAAATACCTCTTACTTTTATTCGAAATTTTCATTTTACAACGAAATACATTAATATAATGAATATTCAACAGTTTCTCAAAGATCCAGAAATATTTTTACCGTAGTATTTAGATGTATTCAAATTTTTTTGATTAAATAAACAAATTAAAAAGAATATTCAGAAAAAATATCCTTCCTGGGTATGATTTATAATTATGTCACAATAATTGTGACATTATCTTAATTTAAATGACTATGTTTTAAAACTCGAGTATATTAAACGTCTACACTCAAAATGTCAACCAGTTATTGGCCACCAAACGCGTTTATTTTGTTACTTTCTTTTTTTAAACTCATTTTTACAGCTTTGCACTACGTTAGAAACATATTTTAAATTGTTTTTTCTTAAAAGAAAGAAATAAGACTTAATTTTTTTTTTAATTTCAAATTAGCCTTATTCTAACCTTTACATAAAATTTTGATGGGTCTATAACAACTTAAGGACGAGTAATTATTGAGTTACAATTATTTTAATACATTGAGTGGATATGTAGTGCGGGTGGGTCTACATGCGTTTCATAGCCTATTTATTAAAAT
The DNA here is from genome assembly GCF_025091365.1 of Daktulosphaira vitifoliae. NCBI lineage: Eukaryota > Metazoa > Arthropoda > Insecta > Hemiptera > Phylloxeridae > Daktulosphaira > Daktulosphaira vitifoliae. The sequence continues at coordinate 48,886,046 of NW_026099572.1, read as the reverse complement.
GGTTTTAACTCAGTCGGTGTTTTCAATCCAGATATACTTGAGGGGCACTGGAACGCCCCGTCATTTTAATAGCCTATCTCAGGCTGACATTGGTAATACAGCTTTTTTTCGAAAATGACATGATTTTTCGTTTAATATTAACTGGAATACTATAATTTTTTTTTATTAGTCATTTTATGCAAATATGACAAAAAAAACATTTTTTTGCTTACAACAATGCTTAGAGATCCCTCTAAAAAAATTCTAAATTCAACACTGAATTAAGTTCTTAACTTAAAGTTGTTATCTATCCATCAACATGATTTGTAACAAAAATGGTTAACAAAAGATATTTTTAATGAAATTAAAAACTTTATTTATTTTTTCTTTATTAGAGACAAGTAATAGAATATATGCTTTCAACGTAGTCAAGTACTGTAAAATGATATAAAAATAAAGTAACAAAATATATTCATTGGATCAAAAATTATAGAATTTGTCAGTAAAAGTTGGGATGATATCCTTTATTTTATTAAATGCATTACTATTGTCGGGTCTAAAGATTCATCAATAACCGATTTCTATTTATTATTACTGAAACCTGAAGTGTAAAGGTAAATGACTTTGTTAACCTGCGATAATAATATTCATTCATATACCGAGAATTGTTTTACATAAAAAAGTAATATCATATATGATATTATTTTAATAGACGGCTAACATTGTGCTTGTTTGTTTTTATGGATATATTTTTTTTTTTTTTTTTTGTCGCTATTGTACATAACTGAGTTACTCGCGAAGCGCTCGTGCAAACAACGCGATATTTTTTATTTTATTGTACCGAGTCTGAGACGGGATTATCGCGAGGGAGAATAAAAGGTAAAAAGAATAAATCGCCTCAGACATATTTTGCCCTTGTGCTAGTGGCTTGCAGATTGAGTTCACGACCCTTAGAGGTAACACCAGCAGTCACCGAAGCTGTGCAAGGTATACACAATGCTCACCTCGCCCATCCAGACCAGACGGACAGTTGCTATAGCTATCGGTGAGGACAACGGCACCCGCCAGGTGCTCTACGACGCGCGCCCTGCCCGTACTCCGGTAAAATCAAAAGAAGAACAGTCGCACACCCTTCACCGTTTTTTTCCTTACTGCTGTCAGCCCTCACGGTGTTACGTTCGCTCCGTTGCCACCAATCGCCGCCGCTCCGTTCACGGTAGCGCATATGGACCGCGGCCGCAACAATCCAACGCTATACGTGTCCACAGCGTACACAACAGACGGACATCTGGCGTCCGTAGAATATCATTCACTGCGGTACGGTGCAGTTTGCGTTTTACCCGTTTGACGTGTAAGAAAAATAATATGTTTCGAGGGAAATGTAACGACCTGAAAACAATAGGTAAAGCAGTTTTACCTATTATGTTTGGCGTCGCAGCTCGTGTGTGCGCCCAATGGGTCCCGGACAAGGACACGGCGCGAATAACGACCTTATAAAAGAGCACAAAAACAAGTATAGGAAAAAAAAAAAATCATAGACCTTAACACCGGTCGTCGGCCCGTGCAAAGTAAATGAGATGAATTAGTGGTGTATATAGCAACCGGTCGATTTCAATGCGGAAAACAAGCGCGTTCATCACGTCGACCGTGTCAAATGGCTTTGGACAACTGACAATGTGTTGTGATTATGATAATCGTCGTCGCGTTGTACTCTTAAGTCTGCGATGCGCTAATCGAACACGAAAATAAATCGGTGTCCTGGCCAGTTTTTGATATGTGACATTGACTGTTGTAACGCAACAAAGTTAGTTTTCCATAAGAACGGACTGTAAAAATAAGATACAGTGGTATTGCTGCTGCTGATGTTACCGAAAAATAAATTAATGGTTATAGCATTGGACTATGCTTGTTTTGTAATTTATAAGGCAGAGGGAACTTTGGCGTAGGCGCCAGACTACTGAGTAGCTCACAAAAAAAAAAAAACGAGCTGCCAAAAGTTTCATTTGACAATCGTTTGCCACGTTCGCTGCGTGTGATTTATGGCCGTTCGTCACGTTTACAGGGCACTGCCATCGTCAGTATTACATACAGTGGCGATAGTTGCGGCAGCTGTAACTGTCTGGACCGATTTTACATTAGGTCTAATGTTTAATGGTGAAAATGTATATCGGTGTCGTTATGGACTCGGACACATAATGCGTTGAACAGTTAAAAAAAAAAGCCACGCGACACCGATGTTTATGTAATTTTTTCATATGTCTACCAACAAATCGTGTGAAGTACGTGTCGTAAAAGAATTAACTATAAAAAGGAGACTGGATCGCCTGTTTTTAAAGCGTTAGTTTCGACCAAGGTAAAGGTCAGCGTGTGGTCAGATGTTTTTTTGGCAAAACGTTGCCCGAGAAGCAATTAGAAAAACAAAATAAACACAACACAATGGTCAACCTGTTGTGAGTTGTTGCCGCTTTCTTCTTGTGTACACAATGTGTACTTCTAGTTGATTTGTCAGATTATTAAATACGACAATTGAATTATAATAGTGTAATTATTCAAAAATACTAGAAACTCAATTGTTCAAACCAATTTATACTGTGAAAATCGCAACAAAAAAAGTAGCTTAACAACACATGACCGCATCCCGTGGACGCGCGTTGTCGGTGTCATATGTCGTCGTTTTTTAAGCGTAACGTTATTGTATTGTATTTAAATTTTGACGCGGCCGGATTTTCGAAGCGGTTTAATTTCCTGTCGAAATCGTTTAACAAAGTATTAGAGTAGCTGCCGTCTTGGAATTAATTGAAATGCCAAAAACGCTGAAAATATCGCAGTCGTCCTTTGGCGTCACGTTATTACCTTGATTGTAGGTCGCCATTGTGGAAAACAACAGGTCTGTACTATATTTGTCGGCGGCGCCCGGACAAATGTTTATGTATTACATGACGTAGGTATATTTTTTATGCGAGTGCACGTATATTTACCGTTAGTTAGAATCTCGACAAAACTTCGACGGCAAACACCATTGACGACGACAGAAATAACGCATTTAACTTGCAAATTGCGCTGCGAAAACAAACAAACAAAAAACGTTGTGTACGTTTCCCCTAAAATAGCTGATATTTGAACAAAGAGCGGCTCCGACAGTGCGGTGGAAAAACACTACTGCAGAGGGTACAGCTTAATATCTCCTGCGGGATTGAGTATGCGGCGACTTAAACCAAGTGTCTGTCACCAAAAGTCGACCCATTCTGACCACACCTAAAACCCAATTCTTACGGGTACGACGCCGTCGTCATGTAAAACCTTCACGGCGAAAACCATTAAACCCCGTGCACGTTGCTCGGGGCACGTGTTCGCTAGAGGTGACTCCGCGCTCTTTTATAGCTCAACACAATAATAATACCGTACTAAGTATCGTCGCCATTATTACCGTTTCGTACGGTTCCGACACACCAGACGGTTTTACTTTTCAAGGACACAACGTTATGGGTTTCCACCTGCCGCCGCCACCGCCTTTTGTACAAAAAACGTTTACACCCGGCAGGAGGAGGCGGTCGTCGACATCGGTTTTGACTTTGTATTATGGTGTAATAACCATAATAACGACCACGAGCCTGTCTCGATATTCTAATTCCACGACGAAATTACTTGGCGTTCTTTCCAAGTCGGTCACAATCGTATTTTTGGAATAAAATGTGCAACTCTGGGCCTGGGAACGCCGTCAAAACAGAATGCAAAGAAAATAGCGATATTGGCCAGCCCCAGGAAAACATAACGAATGTACTCGGCTCCTTTCGCCCGTTAGTTCTATTTCCACCAATTGTTTACTTGACCGAATTCAATGTTACTACGCGCACGTGTGCCCCGAAAATCGTTTTTCACGCGTATCGACAACAACGTAGACACATCGTCTAATTGATGAATCGATTCGATAATTAGACGTGTGTGCTGCCAACGTCAGCGTAATGATGTTCGTCGGACACGTTTTATAGTAGCTCGACACTATCATATCATCGTTTTTTACGCAATTTATACACACGGGACGAACATTGTCACTCGGTAACAACACCTTGTGATGTTCAAAACAATATTTATCTGTCCTACGTTGAATTCACGTGTGTTTTTTTGCTAAAACAATACCGTCGAAACAACTTCAAGGATTTTCTGTGATCAAGCATACATTATTTCCACGATAAGATAATTGGGTTGCTCATTGTAGTGTTACGCTCGTGAGTGCATGTCTTTGTTTTTATTTTAAATCAATCTTCCAGTGTTGGACTGACACAGCCGTCTTTTAAAATGATCAATGTGGTGAGGAATTGCTTAGTATTTAATTACAGTAAGATTATACGAAACAATGAGCGCACATTCGTATAATAAAAACATTTAATCGTATAATTTTATACAAGTACTGAATATAGTCTGGTCTAAGACCCTAATTCTAGTCGGTTTCATCTTGAGCTGATCCGATAATGTCTAAGGATTTCGATAGAAATCGACGCTCGACTAATTGAGGTTGCTCGTTCATATTTGAAATTCATTACTGAAGATCTCAGCAGTGCACATCTTTTAAATTAAAAGTTTGTTGATTTTCTACTTAGTTGAGTATTTTCTTATATTCCCAAAAGTTCTTCAAGAGTAATGTAGCAGAATATTTTGAATAATAGAAATATGACTTTATCTCTTGAAAATCTAGAGGGATACGACAAAGCTACTTATACATTGTTTTTAGAAACTCAAGGCTGTGTTGAAAGAAATATAAAAATAAATTATGTAAAGATATTTTTTAGTAACGCCAAAAAGTATCAAGAACATGGTAAAGAACAACAATAAATATTAACAACGTTACAAAGAGTACATCCAAAACTAACGTTCGTTCGACTGGCAAATACATGAACTAATATTGTTCATATACTTTGCACTATTTTTTTTTTTTTTAATGATAAATATAATCTAACCGTTGAGAATTGTTGGTCCGGACAACGGAAACAATTTGGGCGTTGCTGCTATTCGGTTTGAAAACGGCGCCACGAATTATAATGGTGTAATTTTTTTTTTATGTGTAATATTGAGACATTGATGGGTGAGCGGAAGGGGAATTGACGTGCATAATTCAAATGCACATAAAAAACACTTGTCATTGACGTAACCATACACTATGGATAACATGTTGGACATTTTTTTCTCCTGCAAATTCGCTGCAGTATTACAGTAATCATTCTCATTAAAAGAAAATAATAATAATAATAAATGAACATAAGGGAAATATTTTTTTTTTTAACTACCGTCATCAGTGAGAGGGGAAAGGGATTAAACGATTATTATTTGTTCGTGTTGAGTTGGGTGGCCGATTAAATGGCACACATGATGCACCCAAACCGCCGGAGTACAATAATAATTCCGATTGTTATTTGTGTTATCGTCGACACACATTATTTGTTTTGACGTCCGATACGTGTAAAAAATGCATTAGTGGTACAATTTTTTTTGCAATGATGTTTTTGTTGTCGTTGAAGCGCCGGTTTAGGTTTCGGCGTCGGAACTCGAGATAACAATTCGATGACGAGACGTCGCTTTGCTTAAGTCCAGATAATAGAGATGCGTCATCCCTACTTTCTCCGACGATGGCAGAGTCCCATTGTATTTAATCAGTTGGAATAATTACTGTCTACGCGACAGTATGTGCATTTGAAGTTATTAAAAAAACATTCGCCGAAATCGCTGCTCTATCATTAGTTTCGTAACTGTGATATTGTTTTGAACAATATCTATAAAATGATAAAATTAATATGACGAGTAATAATATAGTTTTAAGATACATGCGTTTTTAATAAAAACTTTTTGTCTTAACGTAAAAGTTACTACATCGAGTGATCAAGGAAAATGTTCCATTAAAAGAAAAATTATTTTATTCCTTTCTGACCTCACGGTAGCCCTCTACATAAACTTATAATATATCCACAAATAGCCCTGAGAAAGATACTATTTTTCTTGCGGGTCAAATCATTATCTAAAACATACAATTTATGATGGCCCAAAGGAAGTTCAGGAAAATCTAATGAATAGGTTTGCTTTTTTTGTTATTTGTCGTAGTTAAAACATCTTCATGTTGTTTATTATGTCATTGCGTGTATGTATTAAATATAATTGTATGGTTTCAACGAAAAGCATGTTTGCACTTCGGGCACCAAAATAAATAAAATTATGTCTATTTTTAAATAGTTTCTTAGGTATTTTTTTTTTTAGTAATCATATCAGGTGTTTATTCAAAATCAAAAAAAGTTGATATGATCATTTTTAAGTGCATTTTTTCTCTATTTGATTATTGATTTTATATGTAATAGGTTGGGTTTTTTCATTGTATTATTATTAAATAATCAGAAGTAGATTGAATTGTTTTTTATAAGATTAATTGAATAATTCTTTTACTTATTCAATTCTGAAGTGGAGTAAAAATCAAGTATGACATAGGAAATTGGAATTTCAGAAATAGATTCTTATAACATTTGAATGTGTTTATTATTATTATTTTATCATGAACCACTCAATTGATCGAAAAATGAAAACGATATCGATAATTTTTTATTGGTTTCTTTTAGTTCAATGTTTTTCTCAATTTATTAACCATGAAGTATTTTTTATAAAATATGATAAAAATCAGAAATTCAAAAGTTCATTTTCTGAAATACTGGTCCAAAAGTTGTTTTCTTAATTAGATATTTAATAAACAAGATAGATTATTATGTACGTTTTCATTTGAAATGATAAAATTCACATCCTTCTTAAGTATGGAGCATGAATTTAAAAATATTTCATGTTTCATAAATCGAGAAAAATATGTAACTAAAGGAAGCAAAACTAAAAATTATCAATATTATTTTTTTATTTATTAAGTAATTTATGATAATAGAAAACTTGTATTATACTAAGTATCCCAATTTACAATGAAATATTTCAAGAACGTTCCTTGAGTATTTCTTTTTGGTTATAAAATACAGAATGTCCAGTAAGTAAAGAAACAGTTTTTAATTGATGAGAATAATTGAATCCCGTTTACCTACTTACTTTAACACTTTACATACCTTAAATATAACCAGAATATTTTGAAATATTCTCAGAATATACTTTGTAAGCGAATATTACATTCTTACATTAGGTACATTACGTGTATATTCAATGTATAGGGTGTTCAGTAAGTAAGTAAATGGGTTTCTATTATTCTCATTTTTGTAACAACTGACCTGTTTCCTTACTTACTGAACACTTGTATATTTCTGAAATGTTATCGAAAAAAATTCGTTAACAATATTTTGCACAATATGTTTTCTGGTTATAAGTATATGATATATTGTTATATATAACTGTACATATATATATATATATATATAGGTATTATAATTTAACTATCTACATGTGAAAGAATTTGCTATGTAGATATTTAATTACATTTTCAGGCTAAAAAAAAAAAAAATAAGGAAAACTAATGTATATTTTAAATTATATTTTAATTACAAAGATTCTTAAAAATATACAAGAATACAAATCACTATGGAAATTATGATAAATAATAAATATATTATCAACTTTTTTATTAATGTATTAAACAATTTTTTTTTCTATCACGTGTGATGTTTTAGTAATTAGAATCATTATAAATAAACAGATTCGAAATTTTTATGGACAAATGTTTAATAATTATATATTCGCTGAAAGAAATACGGTTAGAATAACCATATAAACAGTTAATAAAGTGACAACTGTAATTAATACAGTTTGAATAACTGAATATTCGGTTAACCTAACCATTAATTTAGTTATTCCAGCTGTTTTTTTATCAGAGTTGTAACTTTATTAACCGTTCATTTTTTGGTGTAATAATATTCTAAATATAATAAAGAACTTTTAAGAATTTTGAGTGTTACAGTACAATGATAAAGTATAGTTACTTTGAGTTTTATGCAGTAAAGGGCCATATTTATAGTTGATTCTTATAAATAAGCTTTCCTTAATCTATCTAAATAACATGCATAGGAATAGCTTAGGAAAAACTTATTCATAAGAATTAACTATAAAACGACTTGACTGACTAGCACTATGACTTTTAACTGAATAGCATAAGCTTGCGCATAATGTCAACGATAAGGAGTTTTTGTTGTCTGGATTAATTTAATTAAGTCAATTAAAATTGATACTAAATAAAAAAATGACAATTTACTTAAGATCTAGGACTTAGATATATAGTACAAAAAAATAATTATTCAACCAACTATTGGCATCTACATCAATAACACAAAGGCCTAAATATTGGAGGTAAGGGAGTAGACAGCTTTCCTAAGGTTATCTCAGTCGACCAACAAGACATTTTTTTTTAAACCAAATGGACACCTATAAATTAGTAGCCGGATAAATCAAATGTTAAAAAATGAATCAGTCGGTTAAATCAGCTTGGTTTACTCCAATTTAATAACATCTGTCTGTAAAATTACAGAAATTTATTTGAATATTAACTTAAACTTCAAAATCGTCCTATAAGATACTATGAATTAATTTTAAAAAATATAGTGATAGTATATTGTGTAAATAGTTTGAGGTAAATATTCTGTTTATTCTCTTTAATAAGTTTTCAAAAAAAATTAGAAGCTAATATATAAAAATATGTTTATTTTTAGGTCATTGTAGAAATATTTTTAGTTCAAAATTCTATATTTATGCTTTTTAATATATTCTCAAAAATATCGATCCTTAATAGGTAAAAAGGTGAAGTAACATTTTCGTGTTTATATGAGAATTGAAAAAACCTATTCTTAGTCTATAATTTAATTGCCACATTCAGCAGGTACAAAAATATTGATTTTTTTTACTTAATTGGGTTAACATAGATTATTGAAGTATTTTTTCGAAAAAAGATTGACTAACGACCAATTTTGAAATTGAGATAAAGTATTTCACTTATATCTCAATTTCGTCTCCGTTAAATGTTTTAACGGCAATAAAAAACAAGGTTAATTACATGTTAAAGACAATTATATTAATTTAAATTTAACAATAATTTGACACCAGTATCTCATTTTTACAAAAACTTTCGCTTACGCCATTTTACCTATCAAGGATCGATATACATAAACATTTTTTTTCTTTTTTTATATACATAATTTTTTCTAAATATGTACAATAAGAGTATTAGCTAAAATAAAATTACTACATGAATACTTGATAAGAGCAGCCACACATTGTTGATATTTTTGATTAATGAAATATATAATAAACAAAAATGGTTTTTTAGCTTATTATGATAACATTTTAAGTGGAATATATATTTTTTAATTTATAATACATTTTTAAAATATATACACCAAAATACTTTTAAAAGTATTTAGTAGGAATGTTTTGACAACAATAATACGTTGAAATTGCTACGTGGGATGTAGTTAAAGAATTTTGATTGATTCATCAGTTAAATGAAATCGAAATATTTTTAAAATTACATAAATAAATTAATCGTTAAATTAGAGCGCGATATTGTTTGTCACTCGATACTGTTTTATGACGACATTAGTGCGTAGGTTATTTGTCTTTGACGACACAAAAAAATATACACCTCGGTATTTCTTTGTTAATATTTGTCCACTGAACATAAATAAGCCACCAAATACTGTTATAAATGCATAATGACGTTTGTGTTGTTGTTGTTGTTGTAGTATTAATTGGAATTATTTTTATTATTGCAGGAGAGCGTGACCGATTCTCAGCCAACTTTTTACTAATGTAAGTAGTCTGCTTTAAAATAATTTTGCTGTTCTTCAAACGAATACACAAGGTGCGCTAATATAATTTTGAACCAGCCTAGTTTTATTTTGAGTCGACCAACTGACACTACAGGAATGCCTATAAATAATCTTCGTGTAGTATACCTTTTCTAAATTCGTGTTAATTAAAAATAAATTTGTTTGCAAACGATTGCTAGTCTCTCTGGATTGAGTAAAATTTGCTATCTCTTGATTTAAGAGTTAAAATTTGCTAAAATAACACTAATTTTCTAACCACCTTAACTGCAATGTTTGACCAAATATCTTACAGCTTTTAGATAAGAATATAGAACCTAACCAAGTAGTTAAACCGCCATGGCGGATAAACTGCCATAAATGAAATTGTTTTGCATTTAGCCCCGTACACTAATCAGTCCGAAAATTAAATTTCCGGACTGACCGGTCCGTGTACCAACCAGTCGGTATCCGCAAAGTAAAATAATATATTTGCAGTAATAAAAATAGAATTCTCTACCGTGTCCTTCGTACGAGCTGCTTTCTCGTTGTCCATTGTAAAAAAATACGTTTATTGCTCACACAATTTTAAGCTGGTCGCCGAGATTATTTTAATTAAACCGGTAGGCTGATATTATGAAGTAACACAACGAGAAAGCAATTGCATTGTTGTACAGGTACCAAACGATTACTCGCTCTAAAAGTTCGGTACAATTATAAGCCTTACAACCGTTCGGAATGGGAATCTTGAGGGGGGGCATAATAAAAGTCAGACTTAATGCGTCCGATTTTCATTACCATTGTATAATTTGGGGCCGTAATGGTAATAGGACTCGAAGATACAAACCCTCTTCCGAATTTATTTATAGTTATTATTACTGTATTGTGCTAAATCGTTTATTTTCTTTTCGCGGGCAACGCTCTCGTAGTACATCTCCACTGCATACCATTCATTTGTAACGTTACATTTTATGCAATTTCGCTTTTATCACGGTTATATTTAACGTTTTTCCAAGAATGGGACTTGAAGAGACCATACCAATATCTCTGAGCGCCTGTTTAAATCAGCTCGTGGCTATACGGGAAATTTCTCACGTCGTTGATGAGTTTGCATTTTTTTATTCGCTTCATTCGAGTCTATTGCTTAGGTATCGTGATTACATAAATCTGGAAAAATAACAGTACACAGTTGTGTTATTGTGTTGTTGTTGTTGTTGTTGTTGATGTTGTTATTGTTTCACGGAGTAAAAATATCGTTAATGAATTCGGTGTATTGCCCTAAACGTATGTATTTTTTACAAGTACATAAATCCGCCGGGGAATACGTTTTTTATTGAGGTCAAAAGCCGTAGAGCAGTGCGCGATTCCCCGAAACACCCGTATAATAATTTTTAGGATTCTTTGTGTTATTATCTGATGCACGGTACGTTGTACACATAAATACACATACATTATTAAATATGCGCTCGTTATTAAATAATAATGATCTTATTAACGACCGTATAATTTTCAGTCGCCAAGACCCCACCGGCGGCCCAATTATGATAATGTCGTGGAGCTCTGTGTACGGTAAAGAGCTGCTGCCGCCGCTATCGTGTTGACGCGGTGTGTCTATTCAGTGTAGACCCAGTTTATTGTAATTGTTATTATTTCAGGAGGACGTCTTGGTAAACGGTCGCCGACGGATAACCATCGGACATTATCGTTAAGTGTAATGGGTTTTCGAACAATTACAAACCGTCTAAGGACCGTGTTCGACGTTGGAAATTATGGATTTTTCCCTCCAAAGACCATTACAATTACATTGTTCAGGTGGCATACGCCGTTTTAACGGCACGTCGCATAGGCTAACTTATGTAGATTTTATTGACCTCATATCTGACGTAGTCGAGTCCACGTAAACGACAAGTGCGACCCTATGGAAATGTTACAGTGTACGTGCGAAAAGTAATGTTTTCACTATTTTGTCTGTACAGCAATCGAAACTGGAGTTTGTCCTTACAGTGACCGACCGATTACCGGAAAAGGCGACAGTGTTTGTTGTTCGAGAATCGAATTACAATAATTCTATAGTTTACTATCTTAACGGTTTTTTTTTTGTTGGTGACAAACGAGAAGCAATTATTTAAAATAAATAATTAACAATTAATCGGTTCGGCTTCACGAAAATGACTGCCACCAGTTGATGATCTCTAGATGTCATACAAGTCTAATGGGCACCGCGTTTAATTACTCATTTTACGAGGTGCTCGCCAACGATGACGCGATTTTTCGGCGTTGTTTAATTTAAAGAGTGGTTTGCGAGTGTCATAGAAGGCTGTGTAACTTAATCGCATCTCTAAAATAATACTGTCGATTTGTTTAAAGTTACTAGATAATGTCGAAAGTATTTTATCAAACAAATCGTATCCAATACATGTTCTTTTAATCTTTTAATACAACAATCGAAACAACAACGGCCGTAAAAATTAGTCTAAGCATTTACCGTGCAACACTGATGAACGGTACTGATATCGTTTGAACTTGCAGCCTTTGCTTCTTTTGTGTCGATTCATTAAAAATAACTTGGATCGGTCTAAAACAAACGCGGACAATGTACGCCGTCACTGTGGGATGTGGAAAAAACATTAGTTTTTATTATTTCTTGCTCGTGTTTTTCCTTTTTTATTTCTTCGGACTTAATGTTCAAGAAGAACGCGTGCGATTTGATAAAGCCATCAGAAAATTGCAATAACCAATTAAATTAAAGGCCGCACGCGCTCCTCCTTTTAACTCTATTATCATCGTTCTTTCGATTTCGCTGAAATAGTAGTTTAATTTTCTCATTAAACGCTTGTTTTTATACTTATCGACAACTGAGCCGTTCAATTGATTCGGAACATCATTGAAAACGGAATAAGTTTGAAAAATTTCAATCGAAAATTACATTTTCTTCGGGTTTAATGAAACTGTTCAAGAGCTGTTTCCGAAAATTATTTACCAATTCGGATTTACGAGTCTGTTGACTAAACTGTTTGCGATTGTGCAATTAAGTCGACACGGCTTATGTATACTTTGTACCTGAAAATTATACAATCTGGTTGTTTTGTTTACGCGACCTTAACGTTTACAGTGTATTCTTATTATGCGTCCTATTAAATAAATAATTTATAGTAAAATGTCTATTTAATAAATGTATTTTTTTTGCTAAATTTAACCTTGCAACCGATTACAACAATTTAGCATGTATAATTTATTGAATAACATACCATTTTTTTTTTTTTTTTAAATGGTTGTTAGTTTCTACACATAAACAAAGTTTTATATGCGTTTTTATTTTTAAAAATACATTTTTCAACAACCCAAATACCATAAAATTTGCAAGATCCTTAACTACCAATTCATTTGTTTTATCGGCACGATATTGTTTTTGTTTTTTTAATTGTTCTTGTTTTATTGCTTGCGCACGTTCTTTGAAACATAATAGCTATCAATGAACTTAACGGGAACAGCGCTGAGCGCGTGCGATAAGATATTTAAAATTTAAAGTCGAAACGTAAAAAATTATAACCCACGTGGCTTTATCAACGTTTGTCCGACACGTGATGATCTGATGGCGATTATCGTCAAAGATTTTTCTGTCTAACAGCAGCAGTCATTTGGCCGCCTTCGGGTGCCGGTTATTTACACGGTGTGTATGTGTACCGCAATTGAAATCGATTTTTTGGCCGTGTTATAGTACACTAGTCAAATAATCCACGCCCTGCACCTATTTGGCAGTCAATGCGTAATGAACGCGTCCAATATATATATATCTATACACGTGTGTGTAAAAAATATGAGTAATACCACCGTGGTATGCGATAGGCGTATGGCAGGCCCGTGTTCCACTGAATAACAGGGCATTCCTCTCGGTGGAATTTTTCGCATAACTCAGTTTTTGGGAACGGCCGCCGCCACTTTACTCTCTTTGAAACTAAAAAAAAGAATACTTGAGTAAACTCCTCGAACACGGCGGTGCAACGTGATAGCGACACGCGTCCACGGTCTAGTTACTAAACTTAGACATTTTTGTGGGCTAAGAGCTGAGTGGCTAAGTTAATGTAAACTATGCATAACTTCATACAGAATTTCAGCTTTTATCCGAGATTTTGTCAAGAAGCAACATTATGTCTTTTATTTTTGCTAAATAAACCAGCAGTTGTCGATCAGTCACGTTTCGTTGATTATTTATGTAGGCGATTTTTTGAGATTACTAATTAGACAATCAATTCTATCGGCGTAAAAGATTTTTTACCATGCCCTTTTTGTAGTGTTGAAAGTTCTTTTTTTTTTTATCGACTTTAGCGAAACCCTAGGCAACCATATGGGTTGTATTGCACTGCGGTTAGCCTTGGTTTGTTTTCATCATAATCAACGTTTTATGATAAAAAAATGAAAAATAGCGAGGAAAAAATCACGACTGTATTCGAGACTTTTGATTTCGTCAATGCCATGACGTTAACAGTTACAAATTGTTTTTTAAAACTGATATCGATTGGAATATGCTATTATCAATTCGGCAATTGTTAAATATACGATTTTGGGATTTTTTTATTAATTCCACGCTCTACTAAATGTCGGTTTTGACGTCAATTAGATAAAAAAAAAAATTAATACTAAACATACTGTCGTTTATCTGTGGCGTATCCTCCGTGATAATAGTTAACAGCGAATCAATTTGATAATATTGACATGTTCATCACCGAGTATTTTTCGATGTATTCACTGTTTTTATTAGAGAAGAAATCGATAGTCTTTATATTTTGCATTACGTTTACTTTCATATAAGTAAAAAATAACAGCCAAAAGGTATTGTATTTTTCATTTCTGTATAAAAAAACGTACACGACCACGTTTATTTCCAAATCGCAATCGCACTCACTGGGGTAGTGCATTGTGTTGTGTTCGACCCTTGGCCAGACACTCGATGTATACACACAGAGGAATGCACAAATAACAGGATATTCGTGTATACGAATGCAGACGGCTTGAATGCGCAGTATAGGATTTTTTTTGTTGTGGGCTTCAGCTCCTGTTTTGCCGCCAAGGTAGTGATCTCGCATATTATTTTCGTTATGATGCAGTACGGTATAAATCGTCGTAGACTAGGCCACAGCCACCGCCCCTTGCCCCCCCCCCCAGACGGGTTATTGTCGATGTATACGCCCTGGCGAACGGGCCGGAAGGTACGTGCACGACGAGGGTGGAAAACTCTTCGAGCCGTAAAAAGGCCGGGTCACACTGGATTTGGGTCATTTATCGAACGCCTCCAGTATTGTCAAACTAACAACCAACTTGGATACAATTTAGGTATTTGTTCGATAAGCTTTATCATTATGAACACAATAGTCCGTATTACCACCTCTGATTCTCTGAAAACCAAAATAATAACAATAGACTAAACATGAAAAAAATCTATTCGATGAACTTTGATGAAAAACATAAACAGCAGCACTTATTGTTGCAAACAAAAGCGACTATTCGGCTTCTTCGATCGCTGGGAGGAGGGGGCAAGTAAACGTTTTATGCGTTGGAAATGAATAATTCTATCAAATGGCAAAGTTCAAAGTTCCACGAAGATTTGTTTTATGTCAGCGCCTGTTAATGCAAACACGCGCGTGTACAACGCAGTATACCGGGTAAAAGGTTGCATTAAGGACGGTAACCAAGTCGTAATAGTCACATTTATAGGTATTCTCCGAGAGAAGTTTTTGTGAGTGCATTTTAAACGAGTTTTATTTGTTATTCTAGGAATTTAATTTTCCCTTTATGCCGTACAACTATTGTAATTATCGCTGGCACGTTGTCGA
Source organism: Daktulosphaira vitifoliae (assembly GCF_025091365.1). Taxonomy (NCBI): domain Eukaryota; kingdom Metazoa; phylum Arthropoda; class Insecta; order Hemiptera; family Phylloxeridae; genus Daktulosphaira; species Daktulosphaira vitifoliae. Next base: position 48,870,478 of record NW_026099572.1, on the reverse strand, counting down.
CGGAAACAGAGAATGGCAAAAAAAAAAAAAAGGAGAGAGTGCGTATTGTTTGATGAATTGATTCGAGCGTGATATCCAATTAAGTTCCCCTCCCCCGTTATCTTCACCGCGGCGGAATATTCAAACGAACCAAAGGTACACGTATATCGGATTCCAAATTATGATCCTTAGCACTACAATTTCAGGGAATATGTACATCCCTCCCTACTAATACTGCGGAGAGTCTAGTCAATCCATTTGTGTGTATTCTGCAGGTATTGTCGAACCGTGGGTTTTTTAGTATTACAGTCGCCGACTCCGAGAATTGTAATTATTTCTATAATTAAAAACGTATTAAATATTACCGAACTGGGAAATTGTTTACTAACTTGTTTATTTTGAAGGCTATTGACGTTGTGCATTAGATTTTCGACAGTCCTGATTATTTATTACGGGCCCATTAAACCATTGTTATTAATACTGTTCTCGTTGATTGGCCGGCCGCTTGTCAAGTGCAGTATTGCGTTGTCAACGCTATATTTTTAATTATCGTTGTAATTTTTCTTCCTCGTTTGTTTACTCATCTGTTGTCTTTGAATTCAATATACTACGCAAGTTCAATAACCTTTGGACGCCACACTAGACGTGAAAAATAATCTTTTGTTTAGGCTCATCGAATGATATTTGTTTTGTTTGCAAAATCGTCTGTTTTCATGTTCTCTATTAGCAATATCGCACACGTAGGCTGCGAACGTTAAAAATATTTTCCAGGTCAACGTTAGACGTATGCTTTTTTTTTTTTTATGGAAACGTATTATTATACTGGACACGACAAAAAAAAAACAAAGCTAACAAAAGATAATATCTTATCGGGAACGGGTAGGTTGTGTTTAGAGTTAATGGAAAAATCGATGATTCCGTGAAAACAGTAAGAATAATGAAATGTTTAAAAATGGATACATCCATTATATATAATAAGATTTGTTTTAATATTTAATCGATGAAACATATATATATATATATATGCATGTCGAAATCTATAATTGTTATTTGATTTTAATGAAGGGGTAGTAATAAGACATTCTGAACCAAACCGAACTTTTCCACGAAAACTTAAGTCGACATTTGAATACTTATTTATATAACTTAAATAATACGTTTCGTGAATAATGTTTTTCCGTGTAAAAAGCGTACATGATAAGTATATACATAAACAACTTCTTTTGCTCCTAAGCTTCTTGAAGTTTTCCTTGAATGTTCATGTTAGTAGGGTGCGTACACTTATTAAATAGCTAAATTTTTAACGCGAATCACGCGTGACTTGGCTTATTGCTTTTTTAAGGTACAATATTATATGAAATAACGAATTTATTTAACATGTACAGTTTATCTCAATAGCGTAATGCGGTTTTAAACAAAACATCGGTACGTAAGTCGTCTATTGAAACGCCCATGAAATGATTCATCAAGATGTACATTTAAATAACTGGGTTTTATTATTTCGAGGATTTAGATTTCCGAACGCTCTTGTTGTTGTACACGTAAAAATTTCTATATTATGTTTGTACAATTTACGCTGAACAAATATGATTCACCCAAAGTGATTGTCATGGACCACGTATAAACTGATAACAGTGTAAAAAAATGTAAACCACAGGACAATGTATGGTTGAGAGTCATAATTGGTTTTAAATCTTTCATTCGTATGACTAAAATTATACTTAGCGAATTTTTTGTATCTTGTTGAATAAATTATTTTTGTAAAATAAAGCGACAAAAAAAAAACGACTAAATTATTTACAAACGGATTGAACGATTTATCTGTATGGATAAATGGACACAGAAGATATAATTGACTTTCGCGTCAAACATTTTTATGCAAATGTCTAATATTTATACATGGAAAAATAATAATTCGTGACACAAAAATAAATATAATTAGATAAACCGAATATATATGGTTAACTGAACCATTATTGTTTTTTTATCATTATTATTTAACAATACGTCCTTGTGTATAATTATGTTTACTCCGACTCCTATAATTTTCATATGCAACTAATGTATAAAACAATAAATTAATTTTTAAGCATAATTATACGTTTTTTTTTTCGAAATGATACTTTAATTCTTCTACGAAAAAACTCCCATTACTATTTTAGTTCATAATTAATAACCTTTTAATGCGTCAGTTTTTTTATGTTTATGTAATTAGAACTTAAAAATTGTGATGCGTGCATAAAGTGTATAGGAAATCATTCGTACTTCTTAAAGAGGGCGTTTGTCGTATTCATTGAAGCCAACATTTTTTAACTGGGATACTGTCACTAATTCTTCAACAATTACCACGTCATTGGTATTTATTTATAAAATCCTATGTTTTGGGTTTTTTTCCCAATATGTTTTATACACCTTATTGTATTACTCATAAATTGTGGTGTTTCTTAGCTTAAAAGTAGTATTTTTGCAATTTCATAATTTATTATATAAATAGATTTATTTTCAAGGATCAGCACGTGGCATGTTTACAATAATGGAGAATACTTACACCGTCTATTGTTTTCTAGAGGAGAATAATAACTTAAACGTTTTTAGCAAAGTTCGATGACATATTAAAATTTGAGTTTGTGCTTATTTCTCATACACGTGCTTTTTCTTTAGTTTAATTGAATTCATAAAAACAGGCGATACATGAAAACTTAATTTCATCAACAGCTAATAGCAGTTATTTTAATGAACGTTTACATTATTGATAATGTTTTGCACACTTCAGTTTATTTTATATTAGTTTGTGAACACAATTGGACAAGTCCACCGGATGAATAAACTGGGTTTTGAAGTTATTATGTTAAATCTTTTGACGATGCGGATTAATATTTATGCTCATGAGTTGAATCGTTTAGTATGTATATCAAACGCTTGAAGCTCTGTGTATTTTTTTAAAAATTATATGTCGTGCCCACAATTCAAAAGTAAGGGGGTGTATTGAAGGATCGATTATACTGATGCCTTTATTCAAAGAAGAAACTTGCACGATATTGGAAATAAAATAGTGTATACACTGCATCGTAATGAAGCGATTGATATCTTATACATACTTAGCAGCAATTAGAGTGAAGTTTAAAGGGGACTTTGAAGTATGGCTAAACCCCTTCGGCGTTATGTTCTTAGCGCTTTTACTATATGGAATTAAAAGCTTTTATGTTGAAGATTTTAAGAATTCCTTTTACTTTTGTCGACGTCAAAAGAAACCCCCATTTTGTAATAATATGTGATACTAAACCACCGCATACATAAAGCAAACGAAATGATTATTATGATCCGAATTTTACGATAGTGACTATAAATAAGCATACAACACGTACGATAAATTAAAAAAGTGTCAAGTATATTCCAGTACAAGTACACGGTATTAGTAAAATGCACAACAAATTAAAGAAAAAAAAAAATTAGTTTAGAGATGTTTAATACCATTAAAAGAGTAGACGAATAAATCAAGTAGAAAGCGAATTTTATATAAGTCGCTATTAACTATTTATTCAACTGCGCTTCCGTGTGTCTGCTTTACAAAAATTTACATAACTTACTACAAACACGTCGTTATAATTACACATGCAGGTGCCATTGGAGTGTAATACGTCATTAAGTCGCTTATACAACTGAAGTTAAGAATAATTGCATTTATATTTGGTAAAAGTAAATCTAAACACCGTATGTTTGCTGGTAAACGTTCAAACGAGAAAAATAGAACGTGCGAGCACTGTGTTATGCCATTAAGTTTGCCACAACGACTGCCCATTAATTGCAGTTGTAGTGTGTAAAAAGCTAGTTCAAAAAACAAAATTCTGCCGTAAATTCGACATACGTGGTCGGTATCCATTGGTGATAACGTCATAACGGTAATTTATTAAACGACTGCGAATATATTGTTTTATTGGCAATTCAAACGTCTCCGGAAGGGAAGTCGTGTGTTGCACGAACTTTCACTGTAATCGTGTTGTGTTATTACCGGCCGGGGTAGAGAAACGTGATGCAGTTATTGCCTGTGGTTACCTATTTACTTTTGGACTATGCCGAAAATAATTTAAAACAATGTAACGTCATTAATTGGACGCGGTGGACATTAAAGAATATTTCTTTTACCGCAATCGCGTAACTCCATCGAACCAACTCGCACTGTGTACAGTACAAATTATTATAAACGATATATCGTTTCGGATAATTAAACGCATTTGATTGCAAACCTCTTTGTTAGTCCGACAAACAAACACTGGTCGCATGGTTCCATTACATATAACTCACAACGGAGCTCATGTCGTTTGAGGGTAATAGGCACAATTTTCTAAAGCTTGGGCGGGTCTCATGAAACGGCTGTGTGTGTGTACCTTTAACGACCACGACGCAATGGACAATATTTTGTAACAAAGTATCAGAAAATAGTCGTTTTAGTACTCGTATTAGGCCTTTTTTTATTGCTTCCAAAGGGATCAAGGGTCAAATCGTTTTTATTTATCCTTAATGTTCAGTAGCTCATGGAACCTTCAAAATGAGTGTAATTTTCTCCATTTCACAATTTGTATGTTTTTCATATCTGCGTTTGCGATCGATTTATGTTTACCGACTGTCTTTGCAGTGTGCACGTACAATTGGTATTATTAAATCACAATTCCAATTGTTTTGCAACCCATTGTCTGGTAACGACGGCGTCGTTAGTACAAATTCATTTCGCCGTTGTCACCCATCATCATCATTATTATTATTATTGTTATTATTGACTCGTTATACACTGATAGCACATATCCAGCAGTTGACAATATAAAATGTCACATTGCTGTCGGGGGACGTTTCTCGACGGCTCCGACGTGAACATGAAATGTAAAAATTAATTTGCCGTGCGACCGTTGCCGTGTAAATAATAAATTCTACTGTGGTATGGTACAGGCCCATATAAGTAGATAAGTTTCGACGCCACGAGGACATGAGTCGTTTGTTCACTGCGCATTCGATCCAATGCAGTTACACTTACGTGCAGCCATACAACGCATATATCAGTGTTTTACAGTGTAACTATTAAAAAAATACAATTATCTTGAAAGCGCGCAGTTGCTGGAGGGACCTTGTGCATACTGACTGATGAAATGCACTGACGCGGTTATAAAACGCTAACTACGAGATGTCTACAATGACACGCATATATATTTTACAGTTATACTAATTTATTATTATTAAATTGTGTTTAAGCTCTTACGAAAAACCGTCAAATGTTTTATGTGTTGGCGCTCCGAGTATGAAATTACGATGGAAATTGAAAAACCAAACTCATTTAATAGCGGTTTTAATTAAACCGCGGCAATGTATCAAACGATTTTAATAAACGCGCAATACATTCAGAAGAGAAATCGCAATAAAAATAATTGTAAATAAAAATTACCCTTTCCTTTTGTCGTAACGATCTGTCTCTAGACGAGCTCCTCTCGTACTCGATAGTTAATATTCGATTAGAAAAGAAACATATATATATATATACTAAGAGTCGGATTTTGCGAAAAAACTTTGTTGTTTTCTGTCAGTAAACAACGTTTTCCTGGAAGACGAACGCTTTTATGTGAATATACAACAGAAATCTCAAGCATAACAAATATCAAGTGTTTCTGCGAAACGACTATTCAATGGACAAAACTAAAGTTTTGAGCGTAGCCTTTAATAATAATACACTAGTGCACTAAAAACGTGAAATCAAAGTGTATTAAACTTGATCCGTTTTCCTAATTTTTGCCGAATGCTGAGAAACTTTTTACCGTAAAACATAAATTAATATTTTATCCATCACATTTTGACAGCGTATGAAACGTTCACATAATATTTACGACGTGACGTCACCAACAGGTGTATGACGTTTGCTATGAATCTGTAACCATGTGCGTACATATTTGACGTGTACTTACGCGCCCAGTAAAAACAATCACAAACGCCAAAAATTTAATTGACGAGTTTTGCCGGTAAAAGACGATTTTCAACAATTCGTTAAGCCAAACGAACCGCTTTGTGTGTTGGTCGTCTTTGTATTATTCGCTGTCGTCGCAATAATACACTTGTAATTTACAGTCTAGTTCGTGTACAATATCGCACTGATATATGTCAATATTTCTAGAATTTAACCCAAATTTTGCAGCTAAACAATGTAACACATATTATTACATAAAATTCATACCCGATAGAGGAGCTTTGTAAAAATGCTACATTTTTGTTTATATTTTTTTTACGACTGTTTTTTTTTTTTTAACAGCTTTTATTTTGAAGTATCGTTTGTTTATTTGTTTTTACATACATTTTGTAACACTACATTTATTGGTCTGTTTATTTGTTGATATAATCATATAATTGGTATGAATTTTATTTATTTCTTCGACATATTTTTATTGTATTTATCTAAAAATAATAGAACACTAATTAGTAAATATTCTGGTACGTTATGCATATAGGTGTACACACATTTATGAAAACTCAACCGTTTGTAATAATATATAATAGTTATATTAGTGTACTGTAAATGTAAATAAACCGAACGGCTTTTATTTAAATTACAGAAATATTATAACTCTAAGCTAACAATGTGTTTTAATAATAAAACTCCATTACCGCGTGTGCTATTTTAAATTTAGATACTTATTTTTTATATATTATGTTGCCCAAGACGACGTTTTTTTTTTTTTTTTTGATAATCAAACATTATTTTTCGCGAATTTATTTCTTTTGTTAATTTATTAGAATTGTTTTAATGTTAAAATTCAGTGTTTAGTGGTAAAACTTGAAAAAATCAGGATTGTCTTAATGATCTGACGCGGACGTTCCAAATCAGAATCGTTTGAACTTTTATAATCGTACTACGTTTTGTAAGTACTTGTTATGCGCCAGAAACAATAACTTTGTGTTAATAAGTGTATTTAATCTATAAGATATTCGTTCTCAGAATTTTAATAAAAAAAAGGACGGTTCGGTCGTTTCGGCAGATTAGTCAGCAGAAGAAGCTGTAGGCGTGTTATGTTCAGTGGCCACAATATATTAGTTTTAATCTCCGCTGCACACACACTGCACCATTATTTATTTTCCAGCAATTGTTTACCCGGTTTCGTGTAGTGCATCCGTCTTCTTGTTTCCATCTCGTGATTTTCGAGGATCAATTTAATGTGCGTCGCAGCACTCGCTCGTCGTCACACTACTGTGACAATAATATTTTTTACCCTCACCAACGGTCATGGGTTCTCAGTACCGACACACCTACACGCCCTTAGTTCGGTTTGACACCAACCCATCGCAACTCCATTTCGTTTCTGAAATCGATTGTCAACATTAAATAATGCACTTATTTTTGGATCGTAGAGAATAAAATTGCTGCGCAGCTGAATTTGGTGATTCGCGTTTGAATTTGTTTGAGTTGCGTAATTCGTTATAACACAAAGCTCAAACGTAAAACAAAAAAAAGTAGTTTTCTTAAAATATTGCCGTCGCAGCAGCTACTTAATGAAATGATCAATTGGTTATATTTACCGATTAAACAGCGTCTTCCAAATTTCGACAAAACAAATAGTTATTTTTTGAAATTAATAAAACGTTTTAGCAATATATTTTTAGGTTGACACAATGCGTCATTCTTTCCCGTAGAGGTATATTCAATTAACCTTAAGAAGCGCAGCGATTTTCAAGGTATTTATTCTGTCTAATATTAACACAAGTTTTGTGTAAAAAAAAAAAAAAAAACCCTAAATACCATAAGTAACTTTAAGAACAAACGCTGTGTGGGTGGAGTTGCGTCATGTTGCGTCAAGAAAATATTTTACCTGGTACCGTCTATGGAGGTCACGGATTTGTCGAGTACAACAACTGCGTCGCATAAAGCCGCTTTACTATGCAAGTAAATTGTATGGTTTGTTTTTTATGTGTCGAGACAGACAGTATTTAATGAAAATGCCTCGTGTGACTCATGACCTAGTTTCGGCGAAAATAGCGTTAGAAAGTGGTTTGATATCAGCGGCAGCGGTGGCGGCTAAAGCTAAAGATTATTTAGCTGTCAATCATACCTTTTTTTTTTTTAAGTACATATTCACACTTATTATTCTGGAAAGTCATCGATGTTGTCGGGTCGCTCACTAAATTTTTGGCGGCCTATTCCGCTGCTCTAACGTTGTTGATGTTATTATTTTCATCGTCGAGTTAGAAGAGGCTCGTGTACGTCAGAGGTAAAAAGAAGGGACAAGGCGTTTCCGGTACGTTTCAGCGAATCTTCCGGACATATGCGTGTGCGTGTCATGTGTATGTTTAAGGGGTTGGGCCGATTCCAATATGCATGTCCGGCTACATGCAGTCACCCAGCGATGGCAGTAAACGAGCGTATGACAGTTTTTTCTCCATTATCTTTGTTATTGTTGTTGACAACGAGCTAACCCAAATCTCGAGTACAAAACAAAACGATTTACTCAATAGTGTTTACAACAACATCACCCGGACAATATTATTTGTCACTGTTCGAATTCCAATAATGTTTGTAGGTTAGTTGGGTATTATCATATTACTTCATAACGAGTCGAGTTTTCACAGTCCTCTTTACTTAATCATTTCAGTTGTCCCGTTTAAAAAGCATCAATTATATATGTAAAAACGTCAGTGTTGTTCATCCAGAGTTATAAATAATTTGTACCGCCAAACAACTCGCAATAAATGATCTTACACCCTCCTGTAGTTTGAGTTCGTCTCATCTCATCATAATAATAACGACAGCAAACAATGTTGATTTTTTTATGCGTTTGCGCTTGGTTAGCACATTTTAAATTGTTTTGTTTTATATTTTATTTTCACTGTAATTAGTTTTTTATGCAAAAAATTACACTTTCGAAGATGATTGTTGACACGGCCTCACTGTAATGGGTGTCAGAAACATCAAACTGATAAAGTTGAAACTGTGAATTTTTTTTTCAAGTCACGGCGGTTTGACTTTTGTTTACCCAATGAGGTTCAATTATGGTTTTACTTTCAGCGTTATTGCTCGTAGACACAAAATGTAAACTTTCTGACAAGATTGAAGGTTAAAATGTTTACGGTAAACATGTAGTTTATTTTCTTATTTGTTTTGTAAGAGAGTTTAGAAAATGTTTCAGTATTTATTGTTTTGATAAGTTAGTGTTGTTTGTTATGTGACATTATAACACCCATTATTATCTTACAAACGGTTTTAGCAACGATAAATAAACTAAATACTAAAGACGCATTTAAGCTATTCTTCCCAATTAATAAACAAATAATAACACGTCTGCTTATAATTCGTATGGTAGAGCATCGAGTTATTTTCTAAAATACACGTGCAGCGGTGATCTAAATTCTTTCATTGTACTCATTATGATTAATGTGTTTATTTGTTTGTCTTGGCACAGTGACCCAACCCGAGTTCAAATAATCTTCATTATTTGCTGTCCTTGTCGGTGAATATTTTCATATTATGACTTAATATTCAAGACTTCGCCTCGGGGCAGGTCATCCCTCACCTATAAAAATATTGTAGACATTAAAATAAATATAACTTGGTGGATGATTGCCCCTTTCGCCCCCCTCAAATACGTCACCGTCTCATAAATGGAGAGTTACATAGATTTTAAGCAAACAATACTATTTGTTTTTCGAAATAAATGAACTGTTTTTTAAGTATGTTGTAAATGTCTAGAATAAATAGCGACTCGTTGATATAATTCAACGTTAAGACTGTGTATGATTTATCGAACTAATTGTCATGTCGTTCTTGGTCGACAGAATGTCGGCCTCTTGTCATTTGTTTATCATTTTTTATTAAATTCAGGGCCGAGAACATTGAGAGTTGTACAATATTTAGAGTATTAAACCGTGTGACCTTTCGTCGTTGGGCCAACGAATAAATGTTACTGCGCACAACACACACGTGTGCACGTCCACGTTGACGTTTACTGGAAAAAGGGAGCCATTCTCCAGATGACAAAACTCTGCGACTTTTAATTCGTGTTTTCTATTGATGTCAGTTACAGACAAATAAGCAGAAGTCGTTGAAAAAAAAAAACAAATTTAAACATTTCTACGCGATTCTCGTACACATCAAGTTGACTTTTAACGGTATTCGGAAACTGTGTACGCGGAAAATTTTCCGCCGTCAGGTTAATGAACGTCAACTGTGCGTTGCCTACAACGTAATTAGAATTGTATACCACCTATAATATTCACATTAGGCCTCATTACGCACTACGACACTAATTAAAACCAATTTTCTACTCAGCTCGTCGTTCCATTAATATTCCTACCATAATAATTTCCCTGTAACATTGCGCAATATCAATTTGTACACGATTTCTGTTGTTTTTCAATTACACTACCTGTGGCGGTTTTTCTTTTATTAGTTTTGCACACACACGACCGACACATCTTATACGACTGCGTGTGGTTTACGACTGCGGCTAAAACAAACATTTCCATTTCCCTGTGTATATATTTGGCCTGACCCTCGAGCTGCCGCTCCCGTAAAGTCCGACGTTGTTCGTCCCTTTGCTTCCTGTGGCCCGGCCCAGTCCCCGACGACTGCTACATTTTTGTCGCGTGAATACCTCCGCCGTCCAACACATTTTTGGCTTCTCTTATGGTGCGCGCCCTTTTCCATTATGTTTTATTCAATTTCGCATTGTTCCCCTTCAGCAGTGTGTTATATACTTTGGAAAATTCTACGCAGTTCTGCAGTTGTTCCCTACGGGTCAACGCGTACCCGCATGGTTACTACCACTTAAATTAACAAGTCTCGTTGGCAATATATTTATGATAATACAAACCGTATTTTTGTTGGCTATACACGGGAAACACCAATTCCCGGGGAAAAAATAAAAGAATTGGATAGCCCGAAAGAAACCGTACAACGGGGAAAAAGGTCATTTCCCGAGTGCGGTTTCTCCGTCCGCTGCGCTCCTCTTACTACGCGCACGGCCGGGGCGGAACGCGTGACGGGACGCGCGGAGAGCAGAGTTTTTGGTTTCAAAGCGAGAAGTCCACGTCAATTATCGGTTAGGTTGTTTACCCCAGTTCGTCTACTCGGGTCGGGTATAAAAATATATACATGTTTGTGGCACAGACGTACACTCTTGTTTTTACATAGGAAGAAAAAAAAAGCGCCTCGTGCTAATGTCCTCTGTCGCCGCCGACGACGACAGCGGTCCCACACACGTGCAGAGAGCCGGTCGGTAGAAATCCCGGAAAGGGTTTGTCTCGGGTGAACCGCGTGAGAACGAGACAGCCTCTGCCAGCCGCCACCGTCTCGCCCACACCGTAACATGATACGTCTCGGTCGCCGCCTTGTGCCGTATGGACGTAGGGACACATCGTCGTCACTGTTCATAGTAGTCCTAACAGCACCAGCAGTAATAATAATAACTGCCGCTCGTATCATAGTCTAAACAAACCATCGGTGACCACCGACAGGCATCGAATGACTGGTAATAAACGCGCCAAACTTTTTCACACATAATCGTCTGAGAATTTCGAGGTTAGCAGCATTAATAGCTTTTTCGACCACAACGTGTTATTAATGTATACAAAAAAAAAATTCAGAAAAATACATTTCGCAAAGCGTCAATAAAAAATACACGGCCCATTATTTTGAAAATGATTTTGTAAAATAGTAAAATGTTTATGCGGAACACAAGTCGGTTAGACATTACCGTACTGGAAGACGTACAAAACAAGCCGATATAAAATTGAACGTTTATATAGCTCCATAAAATTTAAATGGATATAAAATCAATTATTTATGTTAAAAGTTCTCGTGTTATTTTACTTATACTCTTTGCGGTCACTTTTCCTTGGGTTTATTGGTTTTTTTTAATACTCTGTCAACTACTCAAAAGTTCGCGTCAAAACATTAGTAATGCCGTCTAATTATAAACAATCTTGTCTACATTTGCCAAATATTCTATGTCCGGATGATCCTAGTCTCGGCCAAATCTAGTGGTTCGTGCACTTAAATATGATGTTGTCACATACAGGAATCATCTTTGAAAATCATTACAAACATGTTGTCTTTAAAATATATATATATTCCTTGAGTGTTTTATTGCACGCTCAGCAAGTTTTTAAAGAAAATTTTTTTTTTTTTTTTTTTTGACGTCATCATAGTGATCTGCAAAATTCGCAAAATAACTTTAAAGTAGCAGATAAAGTGTCACACATATGTTTGCATTACGTCTCATCACTTTTTTGGTACTGATGTCATTGTTGACGATGTAAACAGATGAGGATGAAAACGGACATGACTAAGATGTGTGACATCATAAGTCACGGCTGTTTTTTTTTTTTTTTTGTCATTTAGTTTCGTATTCTCGTGTAATTATGCTTCTGACGATTAAAAATAAATAAAGGTTTCATTTGTTCGTAATTGTTTAGTAAGGAAACGTGATAAATAATTAATAAACTATTCAACTTTGTCTTCCTCTAAATGTCTTACTGCTAATGACATATTCGTGTTAAGCGTCATGTTACTAAATCGTTGTGCGAACGCGTCTTGTTGTCTTGTTGTTGTTACGATTTTTGTTGTTCTGGAACATCACAAAAATAGCGTTGATCGATATCTTTTTTTGGTGAACTGTAATATGAACTCCGATCCAGAGATATACCATTATGTTCAGAATTATGATCATGTTGTAGCGGTATTTTTATAACCATGATTCATTTTCAACGCCCTCGACTATTTTGAAAAACATTATTATTATTAAAAATAACTACAGATAATTTTAATAACAATACATAGGAAAAAACAACAAGACGGAGACTTATTCAATCTGAGGATAACAAGTTTGTGACACCGAACCATGAATGTATACGTCAGTAAATGGGTATAGTTTTTACTTTTGATCAATCTGATATTTATTTACTTTCAGCGAGAAAAACATTGTTAGAGCAACATTAATTTAATAACTACTAATACTTCTTCTTGAACAAGTAATCATTGTTTTTCAATTCGTCTTAATTTTTTTTACACGTGTCTCTGTACTAGTGTTTTATGTAAAAAACAATAATTATTTTCTTCTCAAATTCAACTTTGAAACGTAACCGAAATGTACGATTGTGATACAAATTTAACTTATTCTTTTAAGTATATACTGTGAAATAAATTTTCCAAATTTTATAATATAATTTTCATAAATGTATTTTTTTTATGAAAGGTAAAATTAATTTTTTATTAAAGAAATTTTTTGTAACCTCATGATGAAACTTTTGAACTAATAACGCTCTAACGCACTAATAAATTTTGCATGACTTTCTTAGACTAATAACAAAAAAAAAATTGCGATGGGCAATTTCAAAATGATTTCAAAACACGAAAAATTGTTTCTTTATGTGAAAGATACACGGAAAAAATAAAGCAAGTTACTTTTTAATGACAAAAAAATTCTTATTGTCGTAATGTATTGTGGTTATTATGATTGAAGGTTAACCAGCTATATGATACAATTTTCTATATTTCAAGAAACTAACATGCCTGGTTTTTTTCCTGTTTATATGACTTGCTTAATTTTTACTCTGTTTTTAACTGACAACTTGTTTTATCCTAAATATTTTATAATGAAATCATAAATAGGATGGCTTTTCTATTAAAATACAAAAACCATCATTTTATTACCCCGAAATACTCAACTACACTGAAATATATATATTTCAGTGTAATTTTTATGGAAGGTTCTAAACATTATCATAAAATTTCCACTTTTAACTTTGTTTAAAATTCTTATTTCGTTAAAAAAATTTTTTGGCGTTTAAAATTTTAAAACGCTATTTTCTTAAATAACAAAAATGTGACTCACAATGTTTTCAATGAACCCTTCATGTTATGAGTCACCACTGATATATTTTGAGGTACACGACTAAGGCATTAGATCATTCTAGAAACAATTCTAAATCAACAAGGAACACGTGATGTCGTCTCGGGTTTGGTCGTTATGGACTAGACTTGATAATATTTTGCAGTTGTGTTTTAACAATATCACGACAAAGTTGGTTCTTTTAAATAATTTCCGATTAAATAAAAAGTCTTTACGATTACATGTAAAAACTTGGACGAGAGCATTAATCAAATGAATCTAACTTTTTATAATGTTTTTGTTAGTTTAGTCATATTAGTTTATAGTTTCAGACAATTTTACAATTAAAGTCTTCGTTATTTTTCAATTGATATAATATTACAATAGGGTTTAATACTATTAAATGAATTCATAAGAATGATGGAATTAATGCGATCCTTATCATACACTGCTAATGCACTTTGAAACTTTATATCAGTTGAAATTTACAAACTTTGTTGAAAATGTGCCTTGGTAATATAATCTGATATGTAGGTAAGCTCAACCAGTATGTCTTAGTATCTCATTCTAATTATTACTCTGATCTTGTTATTTGTTTTAATATTTTAAGTTTTGAGTTACCCCCTCGTCTCGTTTTACGAAGTTTTGTACGTTCAACTAGACCAATGATATAAAAAAATTATATATTTATATCCCATGTTTTCATTAAATAATGATTTTTTTGTTATTGATTATTTTTATTATTGATTAAAATTTGATTTATTTTTATAAATCATTGTATATTTCAAATTTATTATAAAAAAATATTTATTTCCTTAGATAGATTTTAACGGTGAAATGGGAATTTTTTTTTACATTAGGTAGAATGATCTAAATAAAATGATAACTAGTTTTGTATTACTGTTTTGGACATTTTAACATTTGACTTTTGATTATTCAAATTATATGAAAAGTATATTTTTGAATTGCTCATTTTGTATTTGTCTATTGAACAACTACACAAAAACCTAATTGTGAATTCAACATGACGAAGATATATTGAAAAGTTCTGTTAATACTTTTTTAAATAATAGTTTTACTTAATATCAGGGGCACGTGTTAACCGGATCATTTAAGTTTCAAATCTTTCACAGCTCATTTTTATAAGCATTGTAATAAATTTTTGGGTATAAGTAGTGAAATTAAAATATTCGATTTTTAGGAACTGTCCTTATTAATGTACACGTGCGTCTTATTAAAAAACTTTGAAGCTTGCTAGAAACGCTTAGTTAAATATTAAAATAAGTATTATTTTCCGTAAACTTTTTGATCGCTTTAAACTACATAAACTGAAAAATGTTCAAAATGTTGTTATTTTGGCTTATTATCGACCAATGTAATGACAGTATAAGACGTGAAGATTAAGTGCTAGAGAGTTTCTCATCGTTCTAAATTAATTATAAACATTTCGAGACATTACAAAATGCGCATTGGTTTTTATTGACAGTTATGGTTTCCGAGATCGAGTGTCACTTGCATAAGACATAAAGAATATAATAATTTCCTTTGAAACTATCCGTTGTCACCTCATCTGTCAATAGCACCCGACCTATGACGATGATGATGATGATAAGTGCACAGTTTGGCATTGGGGTGTAATATCTAGTGATATTCCAACAAGGTGGTATTCGAAACATCTGTTTCTTTCTTGCTTTCCACCATTTTACCCTTCCGGAAAGCATCGCCAATTAGTCCAAAATAACATAGAAGATATTCAAAGTAAACAAACGACTATTAGTTGCAATTGATTTGAACGTATAACCTCTCTCCGAAAACGGTAATTTGTTTCAAGTGTGGGTATTATTTCTAATTGACAAATCCGATTTCAAGATTTGTCGTTAATCGTATCGACGTTTTAACCAATTAACCTGAATACACTTAAGACGCGTACTTTTAGTATCTATGAAACGTACACCTCAATCGGATTTTTTTTTTTTAATTGTATTTTCATACACAGCACGGCAAGTTGTTGTCGCGCGCTGTTTCACCATAATAATTTCCTTATTATTGCTAATATAATTACAAAAGTGTATTTGGAAATAAATAAATCATTCATAATACGGTATCTACAAAATATTTATAACATTCAATACCTATTTATTGTGTTGCGATTATTTTTGCAACACGGTAAAAACAAAATGCTCATAAACAAGTGAAACCTATGACGGAGGTATTATACTAAAAACCGGCAAAAAACTTGTTTAATATTTGTCTTCTTTATGGTAATAATAGTATAGTTGTGCCATTTAACGGTCGAGTACCTTTTTACAATGTGTACTCGCTCCCTCCATTTACGTCAGCTTTGTTTTTTGCCTATCTAACTACATGGAGAGTAAAAATTTCTTATTTTTGTTAACAGTTTTTTGTTAGAAAACCGATATTTTTCATTTAATTTTATACTCAGTGTATTGGGGTTGATCACTGACTGTTCACAAAAAACGTTTACTTCCTGCAATAGAGGTATTAAAGTCACTTTTTTTTTTACCCGGAAAAACATTTCTTTTCGTCTAAGAATAATCTCTTTTGATTTTTCTCGTCAAACCGAACGCTAAAAAGCCAATTATCGTGGCATCTAACAATATGTATAAACAAGCTATAAATACATTATATTTTTGTAGAATATTTGATTCCAATCTCTTTTTTTACTCTCATACACATTGCTCTAACAAAGCAAAAGCTTATACTAAGGATGGGTTAGGATTGAAAAACGATCCAGACTTCATTTTATTGAAACAAAAATTTAAGTTCAATAACATTATTAGATTTATTAAGTTGAATTACAGGGATGGTATAGAAAGAAGTTTTATTATTTAATCCAAATTATTTCGAACAATGATTTCCTAAAATTGGCTTTACTCAATCAAAAAATTGGCTTACGAGATTATTGGGCTGTCATCCAATAAGCTAATCCGCATAAGCACTGGTCTGGTTCTCAGTACACCCATAGCATAGTTTAAACAATGGAAAATAAGCCGAATCTTTACATTAGTGACAATGACGTACTTAAATTACGTTAAAAATGTTGTTTATTTCGAAAAAAATTATTTAGTTATTTTAAACTTAATGCAAAAATATCTAGTCTATGACGTCTTAGCAGACAGCCTGACAAATGCTTGTCACCTGTGTTTGCATAGATTAGTCTTAAAAACACGTTTGGCTTAAAATGTCTCGGCGGCATGCGATTTTCATCTGGATTTTATTAATACACACGGGCTATTAATTTTAATTGATTTTTTCCAAATATAGTATATTTTATTAGTTTATTTCTTTGTCTATTTACAGACGCATAGACATATTTTGTTTTATATATAACTATTACTGTAAAATCCTGCGACTAAATGGCGCCTCGATGTTGACTATATTATTTATGCTCCACTCCTATAATTTCCCCTATTACCACCACCACTAACAAGTTAATTTCGCGTTCAAAGTTACAACAAGAAACAATTTTCCTTTCAATTTTAATATATTGTGAAAGTTTCGATTTTCCAAAACTATTTGCTACAAATTCTTTGAAAATTTATTTTTTATCAACCAAAGCTAGTGGCGTCTTTTAAGATTAAGCTAAACTAGGGCAAACTATTGATTGGCCAATCGTGTCACAAAGCCAATTGCTCCGCTAGCGATTTATCTTCCTGGATTAATACTGAACTAATTTTAGTTANGCGTCTTTTAAGATTAAGCTAAACTAGGGCAAACTATTGATTGGCCAATCGTGTCACAAAGCCAATTGCTCCGCTAGCGATTTTTCTTCCTGGATTAATACTGAACTAATTTTAGTTAAAAAAAAATAAAATTCAATGAATGGCTTTTATATTTTTATTTTTTTTTACATTTTTAACATATGTAAAATATATTTTTCTAATGTTTTTGTTAATTTGTAAACTTCTAACACATTATTTTATCCGTTAAAAAAATAAAAATGATAACATTCCACAATAAAGTTATTACATTTATAAAATTTAATAAAATCACAAAAACATTTAATTTAAAATTAATACCTTTTAAGTAACAATAGACATGCATAAAATTATAATAACTTTTCTTAAATAAAAACAAAAAATAAGATATTTGGAGATTTTACTAGATCATTCCTACAATTGTGTTATTCTATAATCCTATCGACCTACCTATCATTGAATATGTTTGTTACTTTCTAGCTTATTTAAAGAATATCACGTTTAATTTTAAAATAATCTAATTAATACAAACGACATGTACATTTTAAATGAATTTCAATCAATATTTGTTGTAATTATAAGTATAAGAAACCGTTTTATGTAATTAAAAACAATTGTCTTTGATGCATATATAAATATATGCATTAAGGTGGTCTTTATTTTTCAAACTTTCAAAATTTGATGCCAGGTTAATAAATTGTTTTTATAAAATGTTTACTTAATTATATTTGTGTAAAAGTGTGCCATTATTTTTTAAATTAAATATCATTCTATTTCTATGATTTAGATATATAAACAAAAATATACAGAGTGAATGTTTAAAAGTATAAAATTCAATATTTTTTTGTTTTTTAGAAGTTATGCTACGTTTTAAAATTTTCAAAAAATTATTTGTTCCTATCCACTTCTTTCCCTTTAAAATTTTATCAACTTAGTTTTTTAAACGAAAACATTTCAAAATTTCAAATAAAAAATCTAGACATTTATGAACCGCACTACTCCTGTCTCATGGTAAAAATGCTAATATCTAATAAAACATAATTATCAGTCGATATATTAGAAACAAACATATATTTTTTTGTAGATTTTCTGAACCATGCACCTCAGTTATGAAATTCTTGCTTTATGCATTGAAACAAAAGAAATTGTAATAAAATCAAGTTAAATATTTACACGATATAATGCAAGTGTTAAATCTTTTTAAAAATATTTCAACTTTTATTTTGAATACGATAGCTTTCAGATAAAGATTTAACTTGTCTTAGAAATAAAGAATATATTGAATTAATGACATTCGTCGTAGATTCAATACTACACGCTATATTTTAAATCAAAGAATGTCATTCCATTGATTTAAAGGTTTTTTGTCTAAGTTGTGTGTTATGTATTTCTGAGATTTCTGCTGAAATTGCATAACAATAATTAAATAACACTAAAAAAAAATTCCTTGCGACGATAATCAATCTAAATGGTTGTGCAACTCTGATTTAGCGGGGGATTTTGTCTNTCTAAATGGTTGTGCAACTCTGATTTAGCGGGGGATTTTCATGTCTTAATGTTTGTCACTACACAGTGCAACACATTTTTAAGTCATCGGTAAATCATCAACGCGCAATAGTTACTACAAGAAGATTTGGTAAATTGTTTTCGTTTTATCATTTCATTATCATCATTTTTTTATTGCAGTTGTTTCACAAACCGTGCAAATCACATACATTCGTCAATCATAGTAATTATCATTTATTCATTGCTGCATGTGGTAATAATTGAGAAGTACATTATTTTTTAAAGCTCTCGAAGCAATGTATGAATAAGCAATTTTAAAAAACTGCATTTAAATGCATCAATTCTCCATTATAATCTGAGTATCCTCCAAACAATTATATATAACCTTCTAACGATTGTAATTATGGGTGGTGGTTTTTTATATTATATTTTTATGTAATTGTATTAATTCTGTTTTCGAACAATAGATTGTTTTTCATGCATTTTTTTTTGGATTTCGATGGTTTCTTCTTTACAATTAAATTTATTTTTTGTTTTTATTTTCTATGAAATAACAATAAATTCCTCTTGTTTTCAATTTGATTATCACGGTATGAAGCAATATACTATAATTTGATAAAACTCAGAATTAGATAATAAATTTAAAGTCATTCAAGTGAAGTTTTAATTGATAATTGATATAGCGTACTATATACACTTCCTTTTGGTTAAGTTATTTCTAAGTGGTCATTATCATCACACGGTTATCTGTTAAAGAACCATAGCAATTATTGATTATAGTTAAAAAAAAAAAGGTCGTCTTTAGTGGTTATCAACCGTGAATTTTTAACGTTATTGAGCTCATAGGTATTTATAAACAAAGTGATAAGTGCTCTAGTTTGTATCGATTTACAGAGAATTATTTGTATGGGTTTTTTGAATTAATACAAATTTTTTTCTCGAACTTTTTTTTAACATTTCATTACATTTCGTTTGTGGCGTTTGTGTTTTGTGCGTGAATCAATTATACAATCGGCTACAATTATTAGCGACACGAACAGGAGACAAATAAAGTATGACAAAATCTACAGTACCTTCTATTAAAAACATGAAAAAAATAACATTTTATGTTTCTGCTACCTTTTATAATAACAATAAACAGTTCAAACTGGTGTTATTATATTAAGGCCATATTGCATTTTTTATGTACATAATGCAGGTGTAGTATAAACCGTCGTTTCAAATCGATGCATCTTATTTGTATATGTACATGGTCAGACTATTATAAATTATTTACAATTGTATAATCACAAGAGCAATTGAAAAGCTTCTTTTTGGTTTCCTGCTGTTTTTATGCGTCCCAGACTGTCACGTGCTCCGAATGGTTTTCACGTGGGCGACACGTCGACTGTTCATGGCACAACAAAAAAAAACTTTACTCACAATGTACTCTTGTAAAAACACTCCTCGGCTATCGGTTATCACGATGGGTGACGTACGCGAATTTATCATTAAGCACTTAGCAGTTATTTTTGCAATATCCGTCCGGTTAACGAACTCTGTTATTCTTTTCATTGCAGAAAACGTTCACCTTCAAAAAGCGGCCGGCCCATCGCAAATATAAAGTGGCGTCGTGTACTACTCTTCGAGGCGAGGTGAGTATTAGCCGTAAAAAATACACGTTGAAGGTCGATCGGTGTTCCGCTGAAGTCAGTCATTGCTCAGCGTGTACACGTCGGAGATAGGTGCTATTTTTACTCCGTGTACGAAAACCATCGTAATTGCTCTTTGTGTTTACGATCTGCGGGTCGACAATGTAACGATGACACATACGGGAAACTCGGTGACGGATTTGGGGAAATTTCCGTTGAACGGGGGGCCCCTCGATCCTATTAAACATTATTTAAACGTCTTGTCTAATTGTTTTCCACGTGCCTACATTGTCATGAGTTCTGTGCGTAATAGCCGGATGACTAATTAATGCGCACGACAAAGCGCATTTAAGGTATTAACATTGACGAACGTTTAACGGCCGCCCCGGGTGCGATTAAAACGCTCTTGTGTACAATGTAATCAATCGTTATTAATTTACTGTGTTAAAATCTTTTAGAAAAAAAAAAAAAACGTCGACGACAATATTCTCATCGGGCCAAATATGACGTCGGAATGAAGTTGACGAGCAGTTCGGAAACGATTTCTAACGCGCCGACAAAGTTTCCATTGGAAATGTTCCTGTTGGATTTCCAATGGAAAACCGAACTGTTGTGAAATACTCGAATTATGACTAACGCGACCTCGGACGGGTACATGAGTTTTTCGCCCAATTAGTCGCGGTATTTAAATGCTCAATACGAATAAGCGGTCGACGACTGGACTTTGGCGTGCGTTGACCTTCCACCGGCGGCACACGTATAACAACAATAATAATAAACCTCTGGAGTAGATTTTTACGATGCAGTGTAGTGGGATTTGCCTCTAAGCCTTCGACTATTGCGATGCGGCAATTTTTCTCCACGTGCGCTCCGATGTCGGCAGCCGCATCGACCACGTGGACCAGCAGACCGGCGGCAGATGCGACGTGCGGTGCGAGTGTCGACTTGCGGGAATTCTGCACGCGTTTTTCTCATTGCTCTTACGAACGTGACGATCATTACGTCGAGGTCGTCGGCCCGACTTTATGTGCAGTCTATCATAATAATTATAACCGTAATAATAGAGACAGAGAATCCCTCGGTAGACCGTCACCGTTTCGTTCGAGCACTCGCATTAATCACAACTGCCGGTCGGCTTAAGGAAGATTGTTCGATGATTAAACTCGGCGACAATTTTTCTTCGGAACGTGTGGGTGGAGCACAGTGCGACTGTACGTCCGTGTGTCCGTAGAAAACTTTATCGCGCTGTTGGTCGTTCGACGAGTTCACGTCGTTTAAATCCACACGACCGTTGGAAAACGGTCATTATTCGCGTGCCCGAACGTTGTTTATTTAGTTTTTTATTCAATTAGACAGTAGGACCGGGACGAAAATTAAAATACCTGATTCAACTGGCACGCTGGTTAATTGCATCGGCTCGATGCATTCCAAACGGCGTTCGGAGTGGGGCCGGCGGAGTGTTGTGCGCTGAACTCGGCGGCTTCAACGGCCTGACTGCGCACTGCAACGTATTCGTTACGCCCTTAACAATATGTTTGCACGCGGTTTATTACACACGTCATACTACTACTATACACATCTATCGGATGTGCAACGATTGTAACTGTTATAATAACGACTGGTGGTAACGACGGCCTGGAGCGTCCGTATGTATTTTTATCCACACTGTAATAACACTGCGGATATTTTATAATTTCCCTAGTGTAACCTATAAACATTAATTTTCAAATCGATTATTTTCATCGTTCGTTATCATAACGTTAACACCACTAGCGTTTAGTCTTGATTTTTTTTTTTTTTTTCATTGCGTTGAATGGCTGCGGCATTAAAAAAATACCTAATAAACCACTACGTCGTAGTATTTTAGTGCAGCGAGTTGATGCTCAGACACGGCCGGAGCCCTTCCCCCCATTTTTCAGTTGCACGTGTTGTCGACGGCAAACGAGGGAAAGGTTCGTTGAACCTTTCGAGTCTGTCGAGACCCTCTTCCTTTAGTCCTTCTCCAGTCGCGCCCCCGGACCGTGTGCATCCACTACCCAGTCTACTGCATTGCCGTTCACAGTCGTTGTGCTGTTGTTGTATTATTACTCCAGTGCCGCCCGCCACTACAGATTCTCCGGTCGGCCCCGTTACACACAATTCTCCACGCGGTCTGCTCGTTTGCCGCCAAAACTCGTGTACGTTGAGAAAAGGGCGCGGTCGCACCCAGGTCTACACACGATGCGTGCGTATCCCAGACACACCCTGGAGGCGGTTGAGGAAAAATCAATATGCGCTCGGTAAAGTTGTTCACCTCCCTCCCTCACTCACACACACATAGTCCTATTTAGGCCGATAATCCTGCTGGAATCAGGAATGGTCCAGACGAGACAGTTGCATTCCTCATGCGAGAGGCCGTTTGTGTTTACATTGTCATCGGAGTCTGTTTGGGCTGATGTGTTGTTAATGTTGTTGTTGTGTGTAGTGCGCGAGAATTTTTGGAGGGAATCGGATGTAACTAGTTGTCGTTTGCCGCATTACCCAACCGTAGGCCGAAAGTTAAGGCTGACCATGTTGAGTAATAGTGGCGAGGAAAAGAATAATAACCGCCTACGCGTTTTGGACGGCGTTGATAAATAATAACAATTTAAAGACGTTGTCGGGTTATGGTAACACATTTGTAATGGTATGCTTGTCTCGGTCGTTTTAATGGGACGCGTTTTAGCGACTATTTTTAAACTTTTTTTTTTTTTTTTTAACCATCTTCCTCGTCTTCCCCGTGCCGGGAACGAATGGCTACGCTACTTGACCGCGTCAATAACTATCAGAAAACAATTCTCCAAGCATTGTTGGCGTTCACTACTGTCGATTCGTGTTATGAATGCAGTGCAAATCATAATGAACGGAAGTCTAAAACATTAATAATAATGAAATGTTTCGGGTCACGAGTACCGATCAGCATGCGCATATTTCTATAGCAATAATCGTATCCCTTTGGGGTGGCGGCCGAGTCAATCTGACGGTATCACGGCCGGCGTCATTTGTGCCCGACCTACGGCAATGTTGTTTTAACACGGTAACTCTTTACCGTTGCCGAAACGTTAAACGCTAAAACATTTTTTATGATTCGCTGTGATCCTCATACATGGTCGGCGATTGCTATAAATTTTCCTCGCACTTAAAACCGTTTTGGTCTGTACACCGGACCAATAACGAACATCTTGCAGTATTTTGGCAACCGAAAACGTTTGCCCGATGATTTAGTGCCGAGTATGTTGTAGCTAAACTCGCAAAGTTTAAGAGTATCCAAAAAAAAAATTACATTTATCGTGTTTGCACTTTTGTTTGGTTCAAATGTAATTTTCGCGAACAATGTCTCGCCGCGATATCTTAGTGAATTATTTTGCGTCGTACGAACAACAGTAACGTTCAATAATAATATGTACATAATTGTTGTCATTATATATCTGACCGCCGATTCGGTTCATCTGTCGATCGATTTTTGTCCGTCGACATTGAACCGATACTGTTGACATTAAATTAATATTATATAATTAACCAAGTCGATTGCGTCTGTCGCCGCCTTGGAACGCAAATTGTATTGTCTGGCTCTTTGATACAAGTCTGTCCTTCCGACCTCATTTGTTTTAATCGCTCATTATAATAACACAAAAACAGTGTCCTCACAATTGCCTGTCGGTCAATTTTGAGGAGATTTTCTACCGAGGGTAGCACCGATAAAGACTCTTTAGTGTCTCTATTGCTTCAATATCAAAATTATTTTTGAAACACAACCGTGTCTGTAATACTTTTTCATAAATTCCCAAGTAATTTTTGTTTTTACATTTTACGTGTAATATTATTAGCTTTCTTAATTTCCGCTAATGATCAACCCTAATGCGTTCAGGCCAATGTATTTTTCCGATCGTAAATTTTATTTTTTGCACATCTTTTACAGTTTTTCTTAAATTACACTACCCTTAATACCGTGTGGTAATAAATATATTTCAAGGTAAGTGGCCATAAATATTTATTTTTATCCGTCCGTGTATATTTATATCGATCGGTATTAATAAATTTCGTAAAAATATTTTTTATTTGAATATTTTTTCAAGTTATATAGTTATTTTAGGCAACTTTTGAAATGTCACAAACAAGTAATTTTTTGAAAGTTTGAAAATGTTTACGTTTGTTTGTTTTAATAATAGTTTTTGTGTTTAATAAGACTGTACATAACATCAAAACTTTCTAAAAACACTGTTGTCTTCTTCAATTTTACTTGTGTGGTATTTAGACTTTTACTGTAAAAAAAAAAAACGCAGACAATTAATTATATTATGTTTACCAGCTTTTTTTATAAAATATTTAGAATTTTCGATACTGCAATGCAATGTTTGCACTCGCTTGACGTATTTTACCGTCTTGGAATTATTTTATTTAAACATAAAAAGTGTATCTCTTATGTACACACAGACTTAAAAATTCTGTTAATACACACACGGGCAAAGCGCAGCTATTACACAAACTGTTTCGCTATTGAAAGAAAACACACCTATACACACAAGCTGTTGAGAAATCATAAATAGATTTGAAAATCTATTTCTATGGGCGCGCCGAGTTAACACGTTTAAAAAATAATTCCTGCTCCAAGTTATTGGGTTGTAACACTTTGAAAGATGCATTTTTCGTAAGCCTCCCGAAAACGTGGGCTTAAACCTAGATCATCCCTTTGTGGGTTTCTCTAAAACTCCCCCGGGTCGGTGTACTTTCATACCGACGGCGCCGAAAAGGTTATCCCGCGGCCATTTTCGTCATGATTTCCTCCCGAGTTGCATATTTCAGTGCAATAGTTTGCTGCGCGCGTGTGATGAGTCACATGGCTGAAAACGTTCGGTATAATTTTTAGTGAACAATTAAAATGTAATTTTAGTGAAATTAGTGTCGACTGTGTTGCGCTTGTGATTATTAAGTCGACGTCGATGTTGTTCGCGACAATGCGTAACTACATTTATTTTATTAGTATTAGTTTTAATGAAATTATACCCTCACGATTATAATCCCTCGCGGTCTATTTCATAAATATTTTTTATTTGTTGTTTTTGCGTTGGCCGTAAACACATACGTGCCGTGTACCACTACAGGACAACGCGTTATTTTCCTAACCGATATTTTAGTTTTGATTATGTTATTTTTGCACGAATGGAGTGTTACAAACAAAACAATTATCCCAATGTCGGCGGTGTAGTACACGTAGCAGACATGACACAACAACATTTTTTAATAACCAGCCGGACGACTGCACAGATTTCAAATTGCACAGCTCTCGACTTTCACAGCCGTCGGTGGACGGCGGTGGTCGAAAAACGGTTGTCGCCTATTGATAGAAAAACAATATTTTTACCATTACCAGTGCGCTGTTTTGTACCACAACCGCCGGCGTGATTATATTACGCGGATTCCCAGAATCGTTTCAAGGATAAGTTTTTTTAGACAGAGTTTTGCCAGTGATGTCATAGAGCGGTCCTCCTGTACACTGTACGCGCGTTCAATGATATTCGCCATTGTGCAATGTCAAACGCGCGTCAGCCGAATCGTCGTTATTTTCTTCCACACACACACACACACACCGATTTGTTATTTTTTTCGACGGACGCGCGTTTTCGCTGTGCTGGTAAATGTTTCAGATGATGGTCCAGATAGTATTTTTTACGTGTGTTAATTCGTCCAATCCCACCGTAGCCGTCGACCTTTACCGCATCGACTGTGGTTCCTTGTGTTCTGTGCGCTCCGTGTATTTTTAAGCGCAATGAATGTGTTGTCGTTGGTTGAGCTATAGGTCGCCACGGTGGTGCATACCAAACACTAAGGAATTTTATCGCGTGTGCTGCGGTGTTAGACGCATTCCGAACATAATATTGGCCATAACCCGTTACGGTCGTACCTTAGCGTGCAAATAGTGTACTTGGGGTTATAACTGGGCGTACTAAAAGTTAAGTACGCCTGACTCGGTTGTACCTACACAAGACCCCGTGGGGTCGATGAGTTCGGTAGACAACGTTGTCTATAAATGATTTTGGGAAAAACATGTTTTGAAAACGCGCGTCTTGCATGTTTTTCTTATTGAAATCGATACTCGGATTGCGTTTTGCATTTTAATATTTCGCAAAAACACATCGTGTGTGCTTTATGGAGATACGCTTATTGTGTTATTTTTTACGGTTTGATGCAAATCTTATACTATTTTTGAGCGCAAATTCTACCGTCTTTATTAGAAGCGATAAAATATAGTTTAGCTGTATGAACATTGCACCGGTGGTTCGTGTACCGCCACCAAAGATAAAAATATGAATTAATTATATTGTTATTTTTATTTCGAGCTTGTTGTGGTTTCGAACATTTACTACGCCAGTCACAATGGTACAATGATTTGTCCTCGTTTTTTTTTTTTTTTTTTTTTCAAATTTAGCCGTGGGAAGTATAAATAATGAGAGAAGGTTTTAAAAATAAAATTATAATAACAGTAGGAATCGTATCATAGCGCGTCGTTGTTGTTGTTTGTAAACACGATTACGTTTGTTTTTTTCTATTTTATACACAGAAACTATCAATTGCGTCCACAATCATTGGGTTTTTGTGTTTTTCACGGGCGACTCCGACAACACGACGGTTAATTATGTAGTACCCTGTCGGCGGAGCTGATATGATATTCAGAGCGTGCGAACGTGTCATTATGCGCCACTGTATTTCACGGGCTGTTAAAATCGTTACTTTTATTACTTATTAGTGTTATTCTATAGTTTTCGTCGTTGTTTAGACTTTTCCGGGCGCCGGGGGACGCGTCTTGGATCCCATTGACTTTTACCGCCTAAGGGTACTTAAGGGATTTATCCGGAATGAAGAGGGTCTGCCAGAATATCAAACTTTGACGCGCGCACCCCGCCGAATTTTCATTGCAAACGACGGGATTTGCTTGTTAAAAAAGAAAAAAAAAAAATTAATACTCGCAGCTCGGGGCGTCGACTGCGTCGGCCGTTTTACATCCATAAAAACGATATTGTGTCTGTTTACATGCGTTTTGGCACGTACCGCGGTCGATGTGTTACCATAAAAATCGCAAACTCTACGAAAAACGCGTCTGTCCGAGTTGCGTGTACAGGTAAAACTCGTCTCGCAACAACTTCGTGATAGTAGTCCGCATAGGCGACACACACACGATGTGCTTTCCGACACGAGACAAGTGAAACGGTAATGTGCTTATCTGCTGTGTGTGTGTGTTCGCCTTGTGTGCGTCCGCAGAGGTATTACAAAATCACGATCCGCGTCTAGTGCGAGCTTATCTCGAAATTGTCGCGACCCAGTTAGGCGTGTGAGCAACGGAAATCGTCCCGTTTACTTGTGTGTGTTGACAAATTGTTATTGTGATTTGTGTGTTTGCATAATAGAAACTAGACCATGCGCGCCGGTCATGTCTAGGGACTCGGTAAAAAAAACAACTCGGTTTCCGTTTGGTTGGGAATTAAAAAAATCGTGTGCCATAATACTTCACGTCGCGAACAATGCTCGTTCGTAATGCGAGCGGTATTGTTTTTTTGTCGCCTTATCTAATCCATTGTACTGCTTCGTCAGCCAGGAAACACCGTGAGCCATAGAAAAAATAGCGCCTTTAACGGCGTACAACGCGCAAGTGGCACCGAAACAGAAGTGTTGGCTCGCCGAGGAAAAATAGACGCGCAATTATCGGTGACGTGTTCTATTATGGCGGCGTACTCGGAGTAATTACAGGCGTCTGCGGATTTTTAATACTCGGTTTTGTTGGCGTACGTTTGGCTGTGGGGCATGCCCCACACAACAATTGGGGTTCCGAAAGAGCAGCGGTGTGCCAAAGTATAACACGACGAAATTACCGGCCGCCGGAGAGGGGAAAAATTTGGTCGTCGTACTGCGTAGAAGAGCCCCTGTCTCCGCGTGTCGCGTCTCGGCCGGGGCCCGAAAAACGTACAGTACAACGACCCCGCACGATCCCCTGTACGCGACGGCGGCGGTATTATTGGCACTAACCGACGGCCGGGCAAATCGTCGTAACGGCTAGATGGATGCCATTTCGGGTTACTCGCCTCCGCCGTGCCGTATCCGTTCGTCTGGTGCCCTTTTCTGCGCCTCTAGAATGTGTTTCATTCACTCGGCCGTTCTCGCAGAGGCCGACTGCACACTATGCAGGCCGTTCGCGTGCGTTTCTCTCTCGCTCTCCTCGGCACACATTGCAACGCGCATTCCTCGGTATTATAAGAGCGGAAATTCTTCACGTGCGTAGAAAGTCGGGCAGGCGGCGGTGAAGCGGAGTACCAATAGGAGGCGAATATAATGGAGAGTCTGTCCGGCCATCCGTCTGGTCGGTGTGCAAACACGCGGGATATTTTTTTTTTTTTGTAGGCGCCGCCGCCGCCGCCGCCCGATGGGGTCAATAGACTCGACGTGTTCTATGTGTGAGTCTGAGTCATTTATATACACGCAGACGTTCCCGAGGTATTTATTAACGACCCGACTGAAATGTAGTGCAGTGAAGTGTAGCGTTTTATTTGTAAGTCGTTGGTGTGTGACTCACGAGCGCGCGCGCGTGTGTGTGTGTGCGAGTGGGTAGAAAATAACGATACCAGACGAACGATCTGAAGTAAAATCATTAAAAAAGGATAATACGACTAATAAGGGCAACGCGTACGGTTGCCATCGCGAGTCTCCAGTATTGCTGCCGACCGATTTCGTTCGCCGGGATAACTTTTGGGGTGTTGGCTCCCTCGTACGACTCCTGTCGTTCCCTTCCGGACGGCGTTGTTACCACAGTCGAACGCGAACCGTTTCAATAGTAAAAGGGAAAGGTAGGAATACTATCGGACGAGCAGACCGACAAAAAGATGTGTTATGCACGTTATCTTTGTATATTTTTCGAGTTTGTTGACCCTGTGACAGTAGTGGCTGAGCGTATTCACCCGGAAACTACTTCTATGCGTACACAGACACGGAGCGATGGAATTTTGGCGGTACTATAAGGTCGTTTGCCGTATTCGGCCGTATCGAATTTGAATCAACAAGTCACAATCACTCAAGGCGCGACCTTGGGTATCTGCCCGTGAATAATAATATTTATTTCTTATTATCTGTTGCCCGTGAAATCTCTTGTGCTATTTTTATACAATCCGCGGTTGAGTCCGTGGCATTGATATGTTTTTTAAAAGACGCAACGAGTATTGGAAAATATCGGTGAGTCATTAGGGTAGTGAGTCGGCGGAAAAAGAGACGTGTCTCCGGGCTGGACCCGACGAATTCAATGTTATTCTAAATTCATCACGGCGTACAATGCGAACAACTCCGTTGACGGAGTTTATTTTCAACATTTTGTGGTGACTGTGCACACCGTTTTCTATAGTGTGCTGCAAGTTGCAACAAACAGTTTAGGACAAATTAACGCTGTGCCACGAAAGCGTTTTTAAAGCACACGGGCGTCGTTTTTACTCGGTCGTTCTACGATCAGCGCTTATTTTCTCGAAGGAACTTTTTTTTTTTTTTTATAATTGTATTTTTTGCCTGCGACAGAGTGTGAACGTTAACGACCGATTGTTCTTCATTGATAAAAAAAAATGCAGTGGCCGCTAAATTTCCTCGGTGTGAACACCGAGACGCGGTGCTGCAGTAGGCTCACGTGGGTTACGCGTTCCCTCCTTCGAACGACAATAACATTAAATAACACGTTTCGGTTCGAGGTCACCGAACCCGAGGAGACGGCGCCTTTTTACCCCGGTGATGAAGGCAGCGGCCGCTGTGACAGTATCAAACCATGCGAAATCATTGTGAAAATTATTATTTTACCAGGAACGAGAAGAAAAAAAAAAAATACTCCAATAATTTTAGGAGGGTAACAACGCGGCGAGCGTTGGCGCGAGAGAGAGAAAACATAAATAGAAACCGTACAGCAGAATGGAATGCGTGTCGTACAAAAGAGAACAACCGTTTTGGCGGGTACTCGGTAGGATAGGATCCACACGGATATTCAATACAATAATAATGTGGCGGCGGTGGTGACCGTCGACTACACTCGTACACGCACACACGTTGAATCGACTTCAGTGGGGGACCGTCTCCCCTCCTCGTCGGCTACCACCACTACCATCTCCACCGCCAATGCTTACTAACGCCGCCGCCGCCACGAGTGCGTTGAGCTCGGTCAGACGACGCGACCACCGGCAGTCTTCACTCAGTACTCTTCGGTGACTGTTCTGCGTTTAACAACATCTGAAAATTACCAACGTCCTCGCGCTCAACGCCAAAAATATTTATTATCATTTCAGTTATTCAGCTCGAACTGTTGCGTTTTTATTTTTCCCCGACACTCGATACGGACATAATAATTTTTAGTGTCAATTTGTTTTTATTTATCGTCGGTCGTGTTGTTATTCCGCCGATTGTTTTTATTATTGTAAATGCGTGCGGAGTGTGTCCATAGGCTGACGACGACTAAGATGACATTACGTCGTTGCCGCCGTTGACTTGACGTGTTTCGTTTGGTCGCCGCTCGCACAGTGTTTTTTTAACCCGTGATGGATACCAAGTATCAGAAAAAACAATCGTCGACCACTGCGGTATTAGTTCGTTCACGTCCCGTGCAGTTTGCGCAAACTTTGGCCAGGGTGTTGCGTATTGGTCGCAAGGAGAAAATCTCGAAAAAGTCTGTAACTAAGGTATGTCTAAGCTGTTGGATTTAGTTAGTTTTTAATTGTGCTGCCAGTCGGTAGGGCTTCCATGGCGCTCGGCCGCCGTCAATGAAACTTTTTCCTTAGGTGCGTTAGTATCGCTTTTCACGTTTTCCCGCTCTCCGCGGTAAACTCGCGGCATTTTTCACACCGTTCACCAGGCGGCACAAATGGGAACCCCGTGGGTCGCGGGGACGCCTGCGCTGGCCCCAACTGAAATTGACCATTGCCGCCGGATTACGTCATTTCGGTGACGTGCCCGCCGGATGCTGTGTAGGTAATTCACCGCGGCGCGCACAACTCGAGTGCCAATCGTACTAGTCGGTTGTATGTGGTGCGCGTCTGATCTATGGACCGCATGGCCATGTTCGTTCAGGTAAAATTTGTTCAATATATTTTTGGATTGTTGCGGTTTCTTTTTTTTTTTACCAACTGACTTTAGTGTCGATTGGAAAAAAAATGTATCCTATCCGCAATGCAGTGCACTGCCAAATGGTTTATTATTATTTTTTTTTTTTGTGAAAATCGCGTTCCGTCGCAGCAATTGAGCAGTCGCGTGGCTCCCGAGTACAACAACAACGTGCTAGGAATGCACTGCGTTGTGTAACAGTCCGGGAAAGAGCGCGCGCGTGTGTGCCGTGGACAATGACCCACATACCTAAGTAACAAATGCTACTAGCGCAGCAAACTTTGTTTCAAAAAAAAATATATATATATGTAATTTTTTTTGTTTACCGCAGTGCGCTTTGATGATGGCGAATTTTTACCGAAGTGTACTCGTTTTATTATTATTTCAGACGTAAATACATGACCCTCCGGAAAATCGTACCGAACCCTAACGGTTTGGTTACGTTTTTCTCTATCATATAAATTGCGCGGTCTAATAAAAATAATAACGCAAACAACTGATGTAAAATTACAGCGTGCAACTGCAATTACGTCTGGGATTTTGTTTTTTATTATAATGGCGATTAGTAGTCGTGATTTGGGTATTTTCATGCGTTGCTCCGACATGTGAGCCCCGTTGATCTAGTGAATTGTAACTGTGGTATCGGGGCAGGCGCGTGTGAGATCCGAAAGATCCTCGTGCCAGGTGCACGGTCGGAGAAAAACGATTAGGGGCCCGGTGCATCCGATATTGTAGGTGTCCCTTTCCACAATGAGGGCGCCGCTCGTGAAAAAAAAAAAAAAATCTTTTTACGCGCTACAAGGTCCAGGTGCGCCGTTCGTATTCGATGCAGTGGCTGCCGGTTGATCTCGTGTTATTATTCTACACCTGCTTTCACCTAAAACCCAACACACTTTCACCGGGCAATACACTAAAACAACCGATGGCCGTACATAAACGCCCGTAATCATTGAGCGGCGAGAGAAGTGCATCGAGGAGGCGGCTGGCGCGTTTTTATGTAATTTGATAAAAAAAAAAAAAAAAAAAAA
>NW_026099572.1:48830413-48837613 GCF_025091365.1 Daktulosphaira vitifoliae | reverse complement strand
AAAAAAAAAAAAAAAAAAAAAAAAACCATGATAAAATCATTATCTATTTTTGTGTGGGAAAACCGCGGATAGTAGTCTCGGTTCACCGTTGTGGTGTTGTTTACTATTTTACTACTATGATTCACGCCGACGCTGCTTACCAGTACAATACCGTTTGATTATTTACTATGCGGCGCGTCAAGGAAATTACTGCCTCGAAGGAAAAACGCGCGGGCTTTTCTATTCCTTTGATGTATACAACTTGTGTTTTTTTTTTTTTTTTTTTTTTTTTTTTTAATACTGGGAACACATCATAACAGTGCGCGCGCGCGTCCGTGAAGATGGCATTGAACTTGTCGTCGACCCCGGTGGCCCTCCTCCTTACCCCCCCGGTACCGGTCGCCCTCGCAGGGCCGTTCACACCGCCACGTGTCCTTGCGCCATACCGCGTATTCTGCCGTCGCATTTGTCGCGTTGTGTACAGGGTTAACAGCCCCGTAGCGCGCGCGCGCGCGTGTGTGTGTGTGTGTATGGGGCGAGGAGGAGAGCGGCGGTAGCTTCACCATATTACCCGGTTGGTGCCCTCTGTCGGCGTGTCCTTGAAGAGCGCTGCTAGTCGTCGAGTACTATACTACTAACACGCACTCGGTGTTATTGTAATTATTATCGTATAAAAACTTGTTTTTTTTTTTTCCAACATGGTGTGTGTGTGCTGCGTATGTTTGTACAAGAAAAGCGGAAAACACATTAATACGGTTATATCGTATTAAAAAAAAAAAGTGCGAGCTAACCCGTAGAGGGAGATTGACGTCCCTCTCGCCTTTATTCGAGGGGCGGCAATGATGGTGCGAAATGTTTTGAATTACGTACTTTTGTAAATGAATCGTTAATTATATTATCTGGTCGTCCGTCAACAGTATATTGTTAGAGTACGCCGTTTTTAGCTTGGCGAAAGTGAAAAACCTCAACATTGTGGGAAATACCATATGGCAGCCGCGTGAAAGTCGACCTCGTTACCGACCGACCCCCGTAAACAAACCATAAACAACTAAAAACAACAACAACAACAACAACTACGGCGGCGGCGGCGGGCAGCCTGCCTTGGGCGTTGACAAGGTCGCGGTGGTGCGGTACTCTGCAAAAATAATATTAGCATGTCGCCGACTGTAACTAGTGTTAAATTTGTCTAATAACATTATCCTTAGATTTATAAATAAAGGAAACACATGTGTTGTCGAACAGAGTTTGTTTTATTGTTAAAATTTTATTTACTTTTTTATGAGAATTTTTTTTTATAAATGTTTTTTAAGCTATTTGATATTTTTTTCATTGACATTGAGATTCCAAGCATATGGAATATTGTTTTTTTTTTTTTTTTCTATCTCAAAATTGGTGTACGTTAAATTGAAATATTCATACTTGTGCTACAATCGTGTGGGCGAGTGAAAAATTTTGTGAGCCGTGCAACCTACTTCTTATGTGCGGCGGCCATAATTTTGTCCAAAGCGTATTAAATTTATTGGGTACTATTATAAAAAAGAACCAAGCGGGAGAAAAATGGTTACTACTTTCAGTCTGGCGACAGTTACGCTGGCTTTATTTTGATTTTCGT
This sequence comes from Daktulosphaira vitifoliae, assembly GCF_025091365.1. Lineage (NCBI taxonomy): Eukaryota > Metazoa > Arthropoda > Insecta > Hemiptera > Phylloxeridae > Daktulosphaira > Daktulosphaira vitifoliae. The sequence continues at coordinate 48,836,022 of NW_026099572.1, read as the reverse complement.
CATAAATTTCAAGTGATCTGTTATAACAAACGCCAGTTGAATCCTCGGTCGTGTGAAATGCATGTAATATTATTTTGTATTTACCATTCGAAGACAACGAGCCATTTGTTAGTTAAGGTCGTTTGGTTACAACAGAAGAATACTTGCTTTTTAAAAAAAAATGTTGCTGTCGATTTTGTAATTTATTACGTATCATTATTTGCAAAGATAAACAGCGTCGTAGGAAACCAAGTAGTAATAATTATCGAGAGACACTTGCTTTTGTGCGTTATTAAAAATATATTGTATACTGGTTCCACCGTGATAAAATGTGTTTGTGTAATTATAGCCGAGATTAATTTGAAAAATATCATGTTCCTATACTTGTTATTTTTCCACTTGCCATTATATAATTTCCTAAAGTTTATGTTATTTGGGTGAAGGTCGCGCGGTAGTAGTTCCGGATCGGTTTTCGAAATCCTTGGACGAGGTCGCTTTTGCGTCAAGTTGGGCGATTTCACTTGAATGGCAAATTGAAAATTGTTTGAAATATTATTGCGATCGACATTTTTTTTTAATAAGAACTCGGGGAGGGGGGCGGAGGACATTTAGATGTAGTTTTTTAAATGTCGTGTTATTTTCACTCGTGTCTTACAAACTGCGATTGTAAAGCAAATTTTTCGCCCGGTTCAATACGCGGAAGTGGTACGCGCATAGTGGTGGCGGCGGCGGCGGCGGCGGCGACTATAGGTACGTCACAGAGTGGTGGCCATCTACACCACTATTTCTTCCACCGGCCGCTCTACGCAATTCGTGCAATAATACCGATGCGGAATATGCGCAGTTTACCGGACGCAATCCTGGGTGTTATTACGACCCACGCCCTGTTACGTCACCGAGGCGGTACGCATGCAGCCGGCGCCCTCGCGGCACACTGACACCAATCGTCGTCCATTGCATTTTCCGTTTAGTTTTTTTTTTTTTACCAGACTACCTCAATTATCGACGGCAGAGTCTGCGTGACTCGACACCCGCCCGTGTTGTTGTTTAATTGATTTCATTGTATCGAGTGTTGACGACTGGGAAACTATCTTTAAAGATTCTATTATAAGCGATTGGTAACCGAGACGGCGGCGGCGGCGTTTGAGATATTTATTATTAGGGTCGTACGATTTTGGCACTGAGCGCCGTCTACTGCGGTCGGTCGGGTCACGAGGTCACTGGTCTCTGACTAGCGTCCAAAACGAAATTCTGCCTGAGTACATGTCATAAACTATACTGCATTATGTAACACTAAAACGACGAATACTTAATAATACGGTCGTATATTGTTGTTGTCTTCGCCGGCGGTAGAGATAAGAATCTGTCGACCATCACCCAATTTGATCAGCTGTCTTTTTTTTTTTTCTCTCTCGGAATTGAGTATACGGTTTCACGCTGTAGACACTTTTTTTTATGCGCGTTGCCACCGCCTCTCCAGCCTTTGATTTATTCGTAATGCTGCTGTTGCTGTAGAATGAGTTTGACAACGTTGTTTTTCCATTAGAATAATGTAGTCGAGGCTTAAACTAATATTCTGAAACTGTTCAGTTTTGGCTCGGCGTAAGAATTAGGTTTTTTTTAACCAGCTCGAAAAATGTATACCATTTTGTCTGCCTTTTGGTGTGTACGGCGCCACCTCGAAATCAGAGGTGTCGGTTTTTTTTTTTTTTTTTGTAAGGGCGAAGAGCCAAATGACGTCAACGGACGCGACGACCGTTGGTGCAGTCGCTCGAGTTCTTTCCTTATAATTATGTCTGAACCGAACGTATCACTTGTATGNTTTTTTTTTTTTTTTTTTTTTTTTTTTTTCATGCTCTTACAGAAAGCAGTCGCAGTCGCCAAAACGTCTACTTATTCGCATCAGCCGCCGCAGCAAATAGTCATGCCGCCGCCTCCGACGATGCAGTCCGCGTCGTCACCACCGCCTCCTGTACTTCCAGCCGCGTCTCAAGTGAACACTACTGGACTTAACGGTCAGCAGACGGTAGTGACCGACAAGACGGATAGCATGTTGATGGCGGTCACCAAAAGAAGTCCGAAAGACTACATTTTCGGCAGAGTCATCGGCGAGGGCAGCTATTCTACCGTAAGTACACCGTAGTATTGAAATCACCCGGTTTGGCTAACTATACTCTGGCGCGCGCGCGACACTCGGAAGACCGCAGTTGCATACGATATCGTCGATTTTCTATCAATGGGAAACACGGTAATAATGCTTATTGGATGTTGGATGGGGGGCGGCGGCATGAATCGTCGTTGTACGCAGTGCATCGTTGAATTGTTACGAGCGTCACAAAACGTGAATGGCGGCGGCGGCGGCGGCGTTATCTAACCGCTGCGTTGTCCGTTCTATGGAATATTCGGGCGTAGTATCCATTGTGCTTTTAAATTCGTTTAGTTCTCGATTGGGAGGAGACAATGTATTTGTTATTGGCAAATTAATCGATCGTCATTGGTGAAATTCGATTGCTGCCCACACCACCATCATGATAAGCGGCAGCAACGCGTGCAAAACCCATGCGCGCAACCATTGCGAGCGGCATATTACGCGTGGAACGTAACAACGCGCGTCGTATACGTTGTGACTGACCCCCGTGTGCTCGGAAGGACCTTTGACTCCTCTCGGTACTGCGAGTTTGTCCCACGGAGTAGTGCTTATGCATTCTGGTACGCCGTGTATAAACTCAGTGACCTTGGCTGGTTAGCATGACTGTTTTTATACCGGTTCAGTGACCTATGTGCGCACGCACCACTTGCATACTATCTGCACAACCGACCGACACACCATCATCGCGTTATTTATTGCCCGTGTTTATACATAAGAAAATAATGGCAAATAGTTGTAGTCGTCGTTTACTAACCGTCGTTTCCTGTTTCAGGTGTACTTAGCCAAAGACATCCACACGAATCGCGAACATGCAAGTAAGTAATTTTCTTTATCACAATTTATTATTAAATACCACCCCTCCCCCCCTCCATTGTGTGTTTCGCAGTGGCACGGCATCTCTTGTCGTCTCCCACTCTGCTCGTTTCAATCGGCTTCGTTTTGTGTGTTTTATGACCTTTAATTCAATTAAACGAGCACAGTCCGCCACATTCAACAGTCAACCACCGCCGATTTCATCGATCGGTTTGCACGTAGTAAACGAGAAACGGTCCAACCCAACGCGCCAACTCAACTTGACGCCTTTTGATTAAACTGCCGTTACACTAATTCCAATCGTGTATTATTAATCGGCAAAGTTTCGTCAACACTTTGTCAATGCATCATTTACGTTGTCGTCATGAGCACATTACCCAGAACTGCTGTCTGAGTATTATCGACCCTCGATTAATTTTCTAATATTCTTCTGCCTTTTTTTTTATTTTTTAAGTTTAACATTGTTCATAATTTCATTGAAGTTGTGTTTACTTAGATACGCATATCTAAGTAAATATTTGTGTTACAATGATTATTCGTTTATAATAAACGTTGCTCGGATGTTTCGACCTTTGTTGTTGTGTGTTCAGTTCTCTCAGATTACGATTGTAAAATATATTACTGTCTAAAAATATTTTATTTATTTATTTTTTTTTTTTTTTTTACAGTTAAAGTTTGCGAAAAACAACAAATAATCAGAGAGAAAAAACGCGAACAGGTACGTCGCGAAAAGGACGCCCTGAACATCTTGAGCAATTCGGGGTCCAGTTTTTTCGTCAAGCTGTACTGCACGTTTCAGGACACTGAAAGATTGTACTTTGTCATGTCTTACGCCAAAAACGGGGACATGTTGCCGTACATCAACAAGGTCGGGTCGTTTGACGTCGCCTGCACGAGGTTCTATTCCGGCGAGATCCTCCGCGCCCTGGAACATCTACACGACCTAAACATCATGCACAGGGATCTAAAGCCAGAGAACATACTGCTCGACCATAAGATGCATATCAAAGTAGCAGACTTTGGTTGTTCCAAAATCATTGAACAGACTGACGCCGTTGACGGCCGTAGTGCCATCAATGAAGATCAACAAACCAAGCAAAGACGCAATAGCTTTGTTGGGACTGCCCAGTACGTCAGTCCCGAATTGTTGACTGAAAACACCATTTCCACCAGTTCAGACCTATGGGCTTTGGGCTGTATTATCTACCAAATGATAGCTGGTTTACCGCCATTCCGATCCAGGCAAGCAGCACATTCTAAAATTGTTTTGCTATTGACTTTTTACTAATTTTGTATCTTATTTTCCTACAGGAGTGAATACATGTTATTCAAAAAAATCCTCAGTCTCGACTATGTGTATCCTGATGGATTCAGCGCCGATGCAAAAGACCTGGTGCAGAAACTTTTGGTATTGGATCCAAATGAGCGATTGGGTGCCAAAGATGCCAAGCGCTACACATCCATAAGGTCTCATCCCTTTTACGAGGGATTGGATTTTGATAAGTTACACGAAATGGACCCACCTCCAATATACCCTTACCTGCCCGGTAACAGCGAGGGCCAGGAATTACGCAGTCAGTATCGAGTTCCTGATCACCTAGAACCAGGTTTGGACTACAGGCAATTGACCAGGTTGTTAGGACTTGAGTCCCAAAGTAGTTTAACCACCCCAGCACCTGCTCCAAGACCTCGTAAAAGGTCTGGAGTCCTACATATGACTGATGAAGAAAAACAGCATCAACTGCAACAGCAAAAATGCAATAGTATATGGCACAACCTAGTTGAAGGCAATCTTATAGTGAAACAAGGGCTCGTCGACAAGCGAAAGGTAGATCTTAATAGCTGTAATGATATTCCAACGCGTTACTGACTCGATACAATATTTTTAGGGTTTGTTTGCAAGAAGGCGTATGTTAATGTTGACTATGGGTCCTCATTTGTATTATGCTGATCCTGTTTCTATGACCTTAAAAGGTGAAATACCTTGGAGTCCACAATTGCGTGTCGAACCGAAAAATTTCAGGATATTTTTTGTTCATACGGTAATTATACGATTTTGATTATTTTGCTCTGTACGCTAGCAGTTAATAATTTTTCACATATATAATTTTGCTTTTTTTCTTTTTATAGCCTAATCGGACGTACTATTTGGAAGATCCTGAAGGATTTGCACTAGAATGGTGTAAAGCCATTGAAGAAATGAGAGTTTTCATGTATGGTGAAAATATTACCTGTGCTTAACGAAACCGTGTTATTCGGTGACTGTTTTTAGTATAATTTCGACATAACTATTTTATCTATTATGATTTGAAAAAAACCTGCGTTATTACAATATTTCAGTTTTTAGTTTATAATATTGTTGCAGTATTTTGTTTTATAGAAAATGATCTGCAAATGTGTCTGTGATATTAAATTTTAATTTTAAATGAATTGTGTAACTTGTAAAAATAAAAAGGAATTCGTATATACTATACAAAATAATTTAAGATTAAGTAATTTATTATTAATGAAAAAAACAAAACACGGCTGGTGACACTGCCCCTTGCCCAGGAATAGGCTGTGCTCGATATAAACCCTAAGTTTTAGAGTAATAATTTATTTTCAAATTTTTTCCTTAGGATTGATTGGTTGTGCCTTTAATTAATTTGTTCTTTTTTTTTTTTTTTTT